>NW_022984861.1:19136-21215 GCF_010094145.1 Didymella exigua CBS 183.55
CGCGATCTCTTTGTGGCCACAAGCTAAAGCCGCCTGGAGTGCGTTGCCGTACCCTCCACCCTGGGCGTTGACGTCGGCGCCCTTGTCTAGCAGCACTTCGATCACCCCGACATTCCCTTGCTCTGCTGCTATAAACAGTGGGGTCTTATCGTCTTTATCCTTACTGTTGACCAAGGCAGAGTCTGCAGCAAGTAACAACCTTGCCGACATCTCACAGTCATTCCTGGAACTCCACCATAGCACGGTCCTATCTCTCGAGTCTTTCGAATCAATCCCGAATCTCCCTGATCTGATCAACAGCGCAAGAACCCTATCGTGCCCAAGCTCTGCCGCACTGAGGAGGAAATCCTTCGACCTCGAATACACAAAATCACGTCTTGCAGCGCGCTGAGCTGACTTTGGCTGGGACTGCGGTTCACCCACTGCTCCAACAGCGCTGCTGTTAGCTTGTCGCATCTCAATGGATTCTAAACACACTTCAAGAGCCTTTTCGCTGCTTGTAGCAGCTGCGGCGAAAAGAGGACAGCCGTAGCGCTCAGCCTCAACGTCCATACAGCGGCTGACTGAACCGAGAACTCTGATGAGGTTCGCCATGTTGAGCTCGGCCAGCATATACAGGAGACTCACACTTTTTGTGTGCCTGCGCACTTCGTGCTTCTCAAACAGGTTGTCGAGCTTGACCCATCGAGGAAGCGGGAAGCTATCGAGAAAGCCCGCCTGGGAAATGCCTTCGCTTTCCGCTATGTCTGCGTGATACAGCACATTACGCACAGCATACTCTAGAAAGGGGTACGTTTGCGTCGCTGACTTGCGTAGGCCTGCTGCTGGTTGCGAGGAGGCTTTTGGAAGAATTTCAGGAATTCTTAAGGGCGTGGCAATGTCAATGCTGATGTAGTTGAAGCAGCATTGTTTTAATCGGTCATGGCTTTGACCCTGAAAGTTGGTTCCATACTCTGGCCAGATCTTTCCAAGGCCGTTCTCCTTGAGTAGGAAGTCTCTCACCGACTCGTGTATAAATTGGACTCTCTGCTCCTTGGACACAGTGGCTTCTGCAAGACCTTTAGACGAATTAAGGATGAATCGCTTAACCACGTCTTTGGTGATCTCCTCTGGATTCCATTCTGCCACTTCTTCAGGATGAACGCCTGATAGGATCGCATGATACAGCTGCTCTAGGCTGAGTGGCTGCTTTGCAAAAAGTATCCACTGGATACACAAGACTAGTTCGGCTTTTCCGTGTGTGTCTCGTGTCAAGATATCGCGGAACAGCTCGTGCAAGTCGCTAGGGATCTCTCGTAGTTTTCGCTGGAGCGTGTGGACATGCCCGCGGTCTGACTCTTTGTTCAACATGCCAACTACAAGAACAACCCATATAAAGATTCCTGACGCCTTCTCCTGTAGCTCGGCTCGAATTTGCTGTGCGACCTTGCTCTCACCAATATTTAGCTCAGTCTCGACGTAGTTGGTGATGTCTTGCGAGTGTCCCTCTTGTCCCTCTAACACTAGCTCCAAGCCGTTGCGGATTGTGATGTACGGGTAGTGCCGGCTCGAGAAACAGACCTGGAAGCGGATGCCGTTTGATACAGCTAGATCGCCCATGTGCTCAAAGAACTGGATCATGTCCCGAACCTGCCCTTCTTCACACATGTCAAGCGCATCGATGAAGCATACGACAGGCGAGTCTCCTAAGCTCCGTATGGCTTGCTCTAGCAGCGTCTTCAGCGCCTTGATGTGCCACCGGTGGTCCGCGCTAAAGTTCAATAAGGATATACCAAGCGAACCAAAGACGGTTTGAAGCGCCGGCCGCCGCTCAAGAAGCTGCAGCAGCAGCGACCGGTATGTCCCAGTTGTAGACTTCTCTATATCCTCGCCGCGCGCGTTGAAGAAGAAGGAGAGCATGATGTGGTCTTTCATAGTCTTGCGAGCATTGACCAGCGCATACTTCATCAACATTGACTTGCCTGTCCCAGCTTTGCCCTTGATCCATAGGAAGCCGTGATGCTCACTTACCTTGCTCGAATCAAGCCAGCTGAGGTACTGCTCACTCTTCAGGAGCCATCGGCACGTCCTGGCGTGGGC
>NW_022984861.1:21705-29521 GCF_010094145.1 Didymella exigua CBS 183.55
ACCCCGCCGAGCTCCGCGCTGACTCTGTCCCTCTCAGCAGCATCCTTCATCACCTGGTTGCCAGATACGATCGTGCCGTAGTGTACCGTCACCTCTGCTCCGCTCTCGCGTTCTGGTCGTGACTCTCGAGACTCGCTGCTACACTGGTCGCACGTGCCACCGTGTTTGTGGCTGTAGGCTGCCTTGAACAGAAGATCGGGCCCTGCGTTGCGGCGCTGGAAGGTAGAGTTTCGCTCAAGTGATGATAGGTGGTCCAGCAGCGTGCTCTTCCCCATCATTGCATTTGCTTGTACAGTGCCTACAGCGCTGAGCAATATTTGAGGTGGTGAGTTTAGCGATCCAAGCCGCTGAAGCCCGTCTGGCGTTTTTCTCCCAAAGTCGTACTGAACCACTCCGCTGAAGCGCTCCTGCGGCTGGCTCACCACCACGTCTCCAAGTCGGATGTCTGCATTTGCGCTGGGGACGCCTCCGCCGATGCCCACCATCAGGCCGAATCAGATGCCCTCAAATGCTGCCAGCATCTGTGTCGCCACAGCTGCCGCTGGGTTGGTTCCAATGCGGCCTGCTGGTAGGCAGCAGATCACAACGTTGTGGCCCGCAACCGATCCCAAGCAGTATACGTTTTGATCGTTATTGCTGAGTTTGTGGGCAGCATCTTCGTATTCTTCGTCAAGCATCGCCCGGGCCGCTGCCCGCTCGACAGGCAGCGCGCACACCCATCCTACGGTGTAGTCTTCGCGGCATGGCTGGCGTCGCTGGCGTTGCATTCGGGGCGCTTACGACAAGAGGGGAATGGACAGAGAGGACAAAAGGATGAATGACTATCGTGAGTCGATGCATGCGGGAAGAAAGGAGTGATCAGAGTCTGGCAGCAGCAGCACTGTCGACAGGTGCTGTCGCTCAGCCTCAGCCTTGCGGCTGACGCTGCAGTCTGTCGCCTACATGTCGGCATGATGGACAATCAGTGGTGCGGCTGGTCCTGTCGGGGCAGCCGTAAGCGCTAGCTGGCAGTGGGGCGGAGTTATCACCCCTCACGGGCGAGCGCGCAAAGGGGGCGTTGTCGGCTTATTAGCTTGATAGCAGTGTCCCGCCTCAGACTAATCGACGTGCCTTAGCGGACTGAGCTGCGCTGCGCTGCGTGGCTTGCGCGTTGGTCGTGCACTGGGAGTCGTGAGCAGCCGGAAGCCAGCAGTCGTGCGCTGCAAGTCGTATGCTGCGAGCTGTGTGCCGTGAGCCATTGTTTTGTCCACTTTTCGCGATATCTTCTCTTTAGACAGATTTGACCTTACTCAGGCCACTCCCAGCATTTGCATGGTTTGCTTCAGTTGTGTCTATCGCTAGGTTCTGTACTCTGCTAGACTGATCCATCTCCCATCAGCGCAGCGGTCTGCAATAAATGCTCCGCACTTGCAGGAACATTAGAAACAAACACTAAAAGCACAGCAGCGTACCTAGCAGACATTGCCATTATGTTAAGGCTTGACACCTTTAGGAAGAGCAATAACTACAAGAAAAGACAAAATAATAATGCACACTAAAACAACTACTAGCTAAACGTTCCTTGACAACTTGTGCGACATAATAGCTAACAGTGCAATAATGAAGACAGCCGTCAACGCTGCAGTTGTCACACAGCTGATGACCTCAGCTATCAGTATCGTGTTCTAGTACGTCCACCGCTGCTAACTAGCGACCAATCCAAGACCTTCGCTGTTGCTCTGAGCCTTTCGCAACAATCTCTAGTAGCAAAAGGCCCACAAGTGCTTGTGGAGCCAGCGCTGGAACGGGTCGGTCCGCGACCGTGTCTCTAGGTCCACCCTAAGCAGCCTAGTCTTGTGCGCTTCGTACAAACTAAGGTCGTCATGTAGGCTAGCCTGTTGCTCGTTGTCAAGAAGCGAAAAGGTCTCCATGGTCATGACGTTGTTAATGGCAGCGAGTGCTTCGTCCGTGTGGGTAGCGCCTGTTAGCGCGAGGACTCAGAGTAGAGCTACTAGCACACAATGTATTGTTTGAAGTTGCTGAATGTTCGGACACGTGCGATAGGCAGTTTCTACAGCACAACACGCCGCCAAGCACAAGGCTTACTAGCAGATTGCATGCAGCATAAGCAACTGCGAGTGCCTTGCTAGCTGGGTCTATCTTAATGGTATGTGGTCGCAGGACAGCAGAACAGGCACAGGGAGAGCAGAGGGACAAGTGGCATAGAGGCCGTTCGCAAGCGAAGGTGCCAAAAATAGTTCTTTGTAGAATCTTCTCAAAGGTCAGATACTGTTGCGGTACGAGTCGCTCCTATAGGCCTTGATCTTCACTCCTGTTGACTACCTTCGACTAGCACGCCTCAGAGCATGTATATATGGTCGCCTCCTAGCTAGCAAGCAACTCAGCGCAGCTTTCCATCAATATACAGCGGCTACGTCTGCCGCAACAAGTTTCTTTGTGCTCTATCATTCTCTAACCTGTCCAGTCCAACTAATTCTAAAGCATTTCGAAACTTGCAGGCGTTGGCCTAACAGAGTGGACAGGTTGCCTGTCACTGCTTAAGTCTAGACTGCCTAATTCAGTTAGGAGACTGCTTGATTCAGTCAGAAGACTGCTCATAGGAGGGTGCAGGCCTGCCTGATTCTGTTTGGCGGATATGTTGTTAAGGACAGTTAATTGTGTCCGCAGGGCCTGAAGTGCAAGCACGAGATCGGGCGTTCGAGAATGCTGCAAGAGTGCTTGCAGGGTCTGTGGGCTGTGAACGCCAGCGCTGGACACCGCACTGACCCTAGCCTCATTGCGTACCACTGTCAAGTTGAACACTGGCTGGGACGTGTCCATACTAAATATGGCGCGACTGCCTTCGCCAGCGTAATTGTCCTTAATAGTAACTTGGGGTCGTGTTGTATCTGCAATTTGTTGCGCCAGTGCGATGCTATCAAGGCTGGCCTCCACGCTCTACGATGCCCAAACACGCTAGACGTCAGGATTAGGCTCAAGGAAAAAGACAAGCTGCTACCCAAATTGATTGAATGGGTTTTTTAGGACGCCTAGTATGTGCGATGGCAGAACAGCGAAGACGTATCCCTTCTCTAGATCAAGGGTGGCGCAGGCAAAGGAAAGACGATGATGTCTATAGGCCTCATTAAGTATCTTGAGCAGCCCTCCTGTCCTCATGAGTAGCCTCCCTTAATAGCGTACTTCTTCTGCTAGAACACCAACTACGAGCTCAACACTATTAAGGGTATTATAAAAGGGCTAATCCTGTGCCTAGTAAACTAGAGGAAGGAGCTATACAAACCTTTGCGTCGCTAATAGGACAATAACAACAGGTGGTTTTAAGAAAATCTTACCTTGTGGCGAGCGCTCTAGAGCATTCTTCTAGAAATGCTGCACCACTGCAAGAGTTAAAGAATATATATGGTTATTAACGCTCTTAAAAAATGTCAGAACCAGGACATGGCCGCATTCTTGCAGCTTATTGTACAGACAGGATTCAGCTTAAAAGTTAAGTGGCTGTTGACAAGCCAGCCGATCAATAGTGCTGGACGTGAGCTGCTTAGCGCATCTGACCAGGTGATGGTTAGCTTAGAGCTGAACTTAAGCCATGTTTCTAAAGCAGTCAAGAGCTATATTGCTAAAAAGGTGTTTTAGCTTAATTATTGTTATTGCTATGGATTAGCTCTATGTAAGCAGCTTGAGGCCGAGCTTACTAAGAAAGCTAAGGATACCTACCTTTAGGTTAGCTTGGTGTGCAAGAGGCTTGATAGTGTTAATCAAGCCAACGTCTTAACAACAATCAAAGAGCTTCCACCTGGACTAACGCTGTTCTGTTGTTAGATACTTGAAAAGCTCTGTGAAGGAGAGCTGGCTGTCGTTAAAAGGTCTATGCGACTTCTCAAGGTGATGCTGACAGCTTATTGCCCTCTTAGAGAGGAAGAAGTGAGCAGTGTAACAGGTTTGCCCTAGGAAGATTTAGAGATTAATCTGCTAATTAACAGGTGCGCTTCCTTTGTTAGGAAGAAAGGAGCAAGCATTAAGTCTGTCTACTAGTCAGCACGAGACTATCTGGCCTAGGAGATGCAAACCACTCTAAGCTCATACGTGAGTTAGGAGCATACAGAAATTGTGCTAAGCTGTCTACGCTACCTTTCTCAGCAGCTCAAGGTCAACCCAGTGAGCTTACCCTAACTTGATTCTAGAAGAGGATCAATAAGGAGGCTTCCAGAGATGGCGGGACAGGGACTGCTGGACAAGGCAGATTATGCAGCCACATTCTGGGCACAACATCTCGCAGACAGTACGCCAAACGCGCTAGTAACAAATACCCTTGGAGATCAGGGCAAGGTTGTTACGTTCCTGCGTGCTAAGCTGCTGGAGTGGTTCGAATGCCTAAGTTTGCTAGACTAGCTACTGCGTAGGATTAAAGCATTAAAGACTTTAGCAGACGCAAGCAATGTAAGTACCCTTAACAATAAAAATCTTCCTTAGAAGCGTGACTAAGCTATCTAAAGCCTGACTTTTCCTTGTTAGCCCTTGTACATAATGCTATCTATTTCTTATTACAACACTACTACACTATTACAACATAGCTATTGCAGATCTACAGCTTTGCAATAGTCTTTAGTCCCTAAACAACTGTAGTAAGGGCAGCAAATCTAGACAAGATACCTAGGTGGCTAAAAGCCCTCCTATAAGTAGAAGCAACATAGACATCTCTTGTGAAAACACTAGAAGGTTACTTAAACTTAGTTATAGCTGTAGCCTTCTTGCTAGACAGCAAGCATATCGTGTTAGGCTCTTAGAACAACAATGTTAAGCTGTAGGACATCTACAAAGTGTTAAGACCTTTAAAATTTATTAGGAACACTCTTAATAGCTAACGTAGATTATTACTAAGCTAGCTATATCACTAAGCTAGCTAATTTCTCTTAGCACAACTAACACAAGTTACTGCAACTATAACTAACGTACCCCACGGGCGAGTCGGACACACGGGCGAGTCGGACACTTTTGCCAAGACCCTACTAAACCTCACCCTATTATGGCCCAAAACACCACACTCTGGCGCTGCAAGGTGCAGTACAGCTTAGAATATTATTTAGAGACTACTTCTGTATCATTCTTGCACGTTCGCGCGTTGTGCCCAGTCTGATTGCACCGTCCACAGCGTTGTTAGGAGGGCTCACCCACTTCAGCGCGCACCCGCTTCTTTGACTTCTTTCCATCACCACGTGCCCTAAACTCCTTTAGAGCTGCTATCTGCTGCCCTTCCTTAACTGTAAGGGTCCCTTCCTTCTAGATTCGCTTTCTTTTGCGCGATTTACGTTCTGTGGCAGCTGCTAGAGCTGCGTGAAGCTCAGCGTTCTCCTGTTGCGCCAAAACTAGCTTGTGCGATAGAATCGCTCCCCCCTTTGCGTAGTGCTCAAGCGCGCTCAGCACAGAATTGGGTGAGCTACCCTGCTACTTCTTATACTTCTCTCGAATCAGAGTTAATTGCAACTGAAGTTCTAGGGTATTGCTGGGGGTTTGCGACTGCTAGGGCTTGTTATTATTAGGGAGTTGTGGTGATAGAGTGCGCAGCTTCACATCAAGCCCTATTATAACCTGTTCTAGGTTAAAGGGGACTAGTCTAGCGCCTCAGAACCCTCCTTAGATATTGCTTAAGGTGAATACAGCATTGTAGGCTGCTTTAAAGCATAGCAGGAACTCAAGCTTTATAATGTAGTTAATCTAGTTGCGCATGAGGTCTTTAGCTTGGCGCCCATACGCCTTCTTTAGAGGGGCAAAACAGCCCACATTAAGTGGCTGCAGGAGATGCGATAAGTGCGGAGGCATACATACAGTAATAATCTTGTTATCCTTGCAGTATTCCTGGAAATCTAGTGAGTTGTAGCTCTTATAACCATTAATAACTAGCAGACAGTAGCTGCTAACAGTACGCTCCTTTGTATGCGCGTTAAAGTGCTTTAACTAGTTAAGACCAAGTTTGTTAGTAGTCTAGCTATTCTTAGAGACCCTAATAACCTAATTATAGGGTAGATTATCCTCTTTGTACTAGTTTGAGAGGTGGTTGTGGCCCTAGAAGATAATAAAGGGCGGAATAGCCCACCCTTTAGCATTAATGCCCTTAATAACTGTTGTCCACTCCCAATTGCCTAGCTGGACCTGCTTTGGCCGTCCTTGTCTCTCTGAAGCTGTAACAACTGCTCTAGTGGATATCTAGCCTATTATGAAGCCTGTCTTATTGAAGTTGTACGTGTCGTTATCCTGGATGCTATACTTGGCTTTGATATTGGCTACCAGGCTAAACCAGCCCTGGATTATCTCAGGATCCTCGCAGAGTGCTCTCTTGTAGTCATACTTGCGATTAAACTTCACTTTGAGCTCTGGTTGGCGCTTAACAAACGTACTGGGCCAGTTTAGGCCAACATGGCCTAGACTGCGCTCAGCGCGCAAAGAATTGGCCATATCAGCCACAGCTGCTAGCCGAGGGGAAAATCCTCGCGCGTCTAGCTCAAGTATATGATTAACAATCACCTGCTCCTCAGTATTGGTTAGGCTCCGTGATTTGGGCATAGAATTAACTCGTGAAGGTCGTCCAGCGCGTCAGTCGCTTAGTGTCTGTAGGGGAGCTCTATAGATAGCTGCAGCGCGCCGTAGAGAGAGAGTCGCGTCTTGTTTAAGAGCTTGAAGCGCAAGCTGTATCTGAGCTTCTTTCAACGCGTCTGACTGGCGTTCGTGGAGAGGCATTGGTGTAGTAAGGGTGTTTTGGTAGGGTCTTGGCAAAAGTGTCCGACTCGCCCGTGTGTCCGACTCGCCCGTGGGGTACGTTACTTGCTATTAAATAGTAACCTAGCATAACATGGTTGGCAAGCGAGTCAGTCAGACAAGCAAGTTAGTCACCCTACCAACTTTTGCAACTTTAAAGTGATAACGTGTTTCACCACCAAGCGGTCACCCCCACCGAGCGGTCACCCCTTATTAAAATCGCGACTATTGTAGTTAATTATCTCTACACCACAACGCTGCACTAAAACATAGTATAGCCTAAAATATTATTCAGAAGCATCGCTATTATCTAAATCTATAATTTCTGCTGTGCAGGTGCGCGAATTGTGGCCAGTCTTGCCACAACGCCTACAGTGTCGGTCTTTGCGCACCCTCTTTGCACCCTGTTCAGCTGCCTCCCCACCACTACAGTCCTTCTCAGCCATTAAATCTAGTACGTCACCTACTGTTAGACTCTCCTCTACCTGAATATACTTTCTTTTGCGACTGCGCTGCTCTGTTAGAGTAGCCATTGCCTTGCAAATACCAGCCAGTTCCCGCGCCTGTAACACTGAATTGTGACCTATAATAGCCATGCCTTTTGCAAGCGAATCAACAGCCTGTAGAAGAGGAGAGATTAGTAATTCTCTATGCCTTTGTATGCGCTCACGAACTAGCGTTGATTGCGCCTCTATCTCCTTTAGGGTGGCTGGCGTTTTTGACTCCCATGGGGTGGCCTCTAGTGGTGGAGGTGTCGGCGTGCGAAGCACCACATCAAGCTTCGATAGCACTCGCTCTGGGTCGTGGGGTACCAAACCAGAGCCTCTGAAGCTTGCCAGGATATTTTCCTTTGTAATCGTCTTGTCAAAAGCAATGCGAAAGGCTGGCAAGAACGTCTCTTTCTTGACTTGCGTGACAGAGTACCTCGCCCAGCTGTCAATCTCAGCAGAGTACGCCCGCTTCAATGGGGCAAAACAGCCTACGTCAAGCGGCTGCAACAGGTGCGATGAATGAGGAGGCATACAGAGAGTGATAATCTTCTGTTCCTCGCAGTACTTAAGGAATT
>NW_022984862.1:0-9070 GCF_010094145.1 Didymella exigua CBS 183.55
CTATGGCTGCCTTCGTACGAGCAACGTCTTGCCGGCGAGCAGTCATGAGCCAGTACATGGACGGCGTCCCAGTGTGCTGCAGAGAGCTGCAGGGCAGAGCTACAGCAGGAGGTGAAGAAGTAGCAAGCTGTGACAACTGCGAGCGCCGTACGGCTGAGGAGCAGGAGCAGGAGCAGCAGCAGCAGCAGCAGCCCGGCAGCGGGCAGGCAGCGTGGCAGGAGGCCACCCAGCTGCAGGCTGTGCAGGAGCAGCTGGTTTGCGCAAAGCTAACAGAGCTCGCCCAGTCTACCTGCCCGTACTGCTGGGCCATCCTGCACGAAGTGTTTGACGGCGAGAGGAGGAGCAGCGTACGGGAGGCAGAGGAGCAGGAGATGTGGCACAGCATCTGGCAGTGCCCGCGGCTCAACGGGGCGCAGAGCGTACGGGAGATGGATGAGGTCCGCAGGTGGGTGCGCTACCGTACAGAGGACAAGATGTGCTGGAAGTGCGGCGTCACGCAGGAGCTGTGTGAAAAGGGAAGGGGAAAGGAGATAGAGAGCAAGCAAGGAGGGGAGTGCCTGTGGGCTAACGTGGTTGTGCCTGTGCTGTACGGGTTGCGGGAGGCTGGCAGAGCCAAGGCGCAGATAGAAGGCAGCGAGGCGTGCCGTACGACAACCGTGCTTGGCCGGGCAGGGTACAGGGAGGGGAGGGAGGAGAGAAGCAGTAGGAGCAGCCACAGCAATAGTAACAGCAACAACAACGGCAACAGCAACGGCAACAGCAACGGCAACAGCAACGGCAACAGCTACAGCCGCACAAGGGCATTTGGAAGCTGGATTGGAGCTAGCTGTGCAGGAGGGAGAGTATTAGGAAGAAGAGCAAGTAAAGGCTTTCAGGTAGTTGTAGAGGCAGTACTTAAGGAGGAGGAGAAGGAAGAAGAAGAGAAGAGTAAAGAAAAGGCAGAGTAAGAGGTAAGTATATATAGTAATATTAAGTTAGTACTAAAGTATTATATTAAAGAAGAAGTAAGAGAAGGGAAAAAAGAAGAGAAAATAGTAATTTAAATTAAAAAAGCTAACCTAAACTATCACTAAGTGTCCTACATTACTAAGTGTCCTAAAACTTGCTAAGCCCTCTACCTACTCTCTCTCTCTAACATGCCTTAACTACTAAACGCGTTATTACTTAAACATAAAGGGAGGCTTTAGCTTGCTATTAAAGCCTTGAAATCTAGACAATTCTAAAGCTACTAGGCTGCTGCAGAGGCATTTAACGTTAATCGCTATACACTCTCTTATTGCGTCTAAGGACTCATATTTCGCGCAGAAGCTGCCCCTAACTGCTAGAAGCTTACTGCGACTAAACAGTAGACGATTATCTAATACATACTTAACCTTAACTTGCGAGGATTTGCGCCCCAGCTGTGCGAGGTGGCAGATATGGCTGATAAACTGCTGGCTGTACGCGGTGGCAAGCCTATTAGCAAGTGCTAGGCTGATCGCTTTGTAACGCGCTTGCCTGAGCTTAAAACAGCCTTTAATTAAGTAAAGGATAGGTAGAGAATACTCTAGGAGGATCTAGAGATAATTAGCGCGTGGTTTAAGCTAGTAGAGGAGACTAAAGCTAAGTATAGCGTCTATAATAATAATATGCACAACTTTAATAAGACTAGCTTCTAGATAGGCGTAATTAGCTCTATAAAGCTTGTCACAGGTGCAGAGAGACGCGCCTGACCTGCGCTTGTTTAGCTAGGCAATTGCGAGTGGGTTACAGTTATCTAGAGCATCTGCGCTGCTGGGTACGCGACCCTGCCCTTCATTATCTACAAGGGACGCGTCCACATCTCTGCCTGGTACAAGGAGGCTTTAATACCGCGTAATTAGAAGCTCTTAGTCTCTAAGAACAGCTGGATAAACAACGCCCTTAGTCTAGAGTGGTTAAAGCACTTTAACGCGCATACAAAGACGCGCTAGGTGGGGGGGGGTACTAGCTGCTTATTTTAGACAGCTATAAGAGCTACCTTAACTAGCATTTCAAGGACTACTACCTTAAACACAAGATCCTAACCCTCTGTATGCCCCCCCATTCATCGCACATCCTCTAGCCGCTTGATGTGGTCTGCTTCTTGCCACTAAAGCGCAGGTACTCCTAGCGCGTTAGAGACTTAGCACGCCAACACGTCTTCTATATTAACAAAGAAGGCTTCCTCCCTGCCTTTAAGGACGTGTTTTTTAATATGTTTACAGAGCAGAACTATTAAAAGGCTTTTAAGGCAGTAGGGCTAGTCCTAATTAACGCGCAGGTTGTATTAGATTGCCTTAAAGTGTGGCTGTGTACCCTGCTAG
This sequence comes from Didymella exigua CBS 183.55, assembly GCF_010094145.1. Taxonomy (NCBI): domain Eukaryota; kingdom Fungi; phylum Ascomycota; class Dothideomycetes; order Pleosporales; family Didymellaceae; genus Didymella; species Didymella exigua. The sequence continues at coordinate 2,325 of NW_022984862.1, forward strand.
AACCCCTCCTCCTAGAGATGCTATAGTAGTTAAAGACTCTACAGGGACTGTGCACATCATGTAGACTGGCGGATGGGTACCATGTACCTAGGGTAGGGTATAGGTAGGGTATAGGTCGCACGGACGTAGGTATAGGTAGGGGAGGGTCGCACGGACCATAGGTATAGGTAGGGGAGGGTTACACGGACCATAGGTAGGGGAGGGGAGCACGTGACTGGGGATAGGTATAGGTAGGGTAGCACGTGCTAGGTATAGGTTTGGTTTGGGTATATTACTAACCTAGTTTGTATACAACTAACCCTAGGTTGTACTAGTAGATTCTTTCGCATACACAATACTTAGAAGAAAAAGCATCTATAATTTATTATCACAGTCTATTATCACATACTTATGCTCTAAAGTATACAATAGTACAAAGTCTAGAGTAGTAACCTAGATTTTGCTAATAACTACCCATTCCTAGACCCTACCTAGCTACCCTACCTATACCTATACCTAGTCACGTGCTACCCTACCTATACCTATACCCAGTCACGTGCTACCCTACCCAAACCGTTTGGGTAGGGTACCTCATGTACCCTACCTAGTTCCTACCCATAAATCACGTGACTATACCTATACCCTACCCTACCCTACCCATCCGCCAGCCTAACATCATGCACGGATTCACATCGTGCACGCAAAAACCACCTTTAGCAACCACAAAAATAAGACTATAGAGCCACACACAAAAGCTATTATATTGAGATTTTTTTGTTGTAACAGTCTACTAACGCCTATGATGCTTGTCCTGCTCCCATTTTCTATTTAGTCGCGTGGTGCGGCCGCTGCGTGTAGTAATTGGTGGAGGTGTTAGGGAAGGTGACGCCTTAACTACAACCTGAGTAGCGCCACGCGCACGCTGTTTTTTAGCTAGAGGTTCTGTAGGTGGCTTCTGTGAGGCCTTGCGCTTGCCTGTTTGGGATAGTTAGATAGATTTAGCAGCGTCGCTCTCTTGTTTTTTTTATTGTTTCTTAGCCTTCTTAGCAGCCTTCCTAAGGGCTTTCTCTTCCTTTGCCCTTGCTTGTTCCACCTTCTGCTGCTCCTTCTCCCGCTTATCTTGAACCTTCTTCTTAGCTGCCTCTGCCTTTTTGCAAGCCTTTGCAGCAGCTTCCTCAGCCTGTTGGCGGGTATTTTGACGCAGTTAAGCTTAGGCTTTATCCACCTTTGTTAGAGACTACAACATCGCGTTAGAAGTATAGGACTTAGAGGCCTGTAATGGTAGGGCTTGGTAGTACCTCTAAGAGGTCTTCTAGGTGTTAATTTAGTTGTGGAGGCCTTTGTTTTCTACCTCTAGAAGGGCGTTGTGAGCTGCTAAGTAGTTAAATGTGCAAACTAGCTTCCTTGCCTCATAACTTGTAGAGTCCTTCACTATTGCCTTGCAAAACTGTTCTATCGCGACCCTATTAACGTTAAGTAATAGAGATAGAGTTCGCGGAAGCTCACTTGGCTTGTTCTAAAACCTGTCAAGTATAATAGCTGGGTTTAGTAGTGAGATGCCTGTGGCTTTGAACGTGGCCAGCACAAGCTCACTGTTAAACATTTTGTACTAGGAGGCTTAGAAAAGCTTGTAGAAATAACGCATTTTAATGCTAGTCAAGACCTAGCTCTAGTAGAGTTGTTTAGTGACTTCTTTAGAGTAGTTGTTGCCAAAAGGTGAGAAGCAACCTACATCAAGCGGCTGCAACGTCTGAGTACTGTGAGGTAGATAGATAAGTAGTAGAATCTTGTGGCGACTACAATAGTTGATAAAAGCTATTGTTATGTGAGAGCTGTGGCTGTTAAGTATGAGTAGGCGCTAACTACCGCGAGTTTTACTTGCAGTTTCCCGCTCAAACACCTGTTCAAGCCAGGCAAGACTAACCTCGTCGTTGGACTAGCTAGAGGGCGTTGCAGTAGAGTATATAGAGTCTTTGCCTGCGTCCAGGTCCTCCATCCAGGAGGATTGTAGACTGTTTGGCTGGCCTGCATATATGATGGCTGGCGGCAACATTGAACCGTCAGCGCAGATAGCTGCGAGAATTGTTACCCACTCTCTATTGCCATCCTGCAAGCTTTGGCGTTTGCCTCCGGCTTCCCAAGCTGCCTTACTAAACACCCTTTTGCTCCTATTCACCAATCTAATCGCTAGGCCCTTCTCATCCATATTGTACGTGTGCCGTGGCTTAATAGAGTATTGGTTGATCTTAGAACGTAGTAGGTTAAAATAGTATAAGTACTTTTCGCTATCGTTAGCGTTGTGACGTAAGGCGTCCATAGTGGAGGTCTATTTGTATAGGAGCTCATTGGGGTGACGGTGCAGGAACCTAGTAACCCAGCTATCTCTAACGTACTGTTGGGGCATTTCTGACGCAAAGTTTTGCACTATTTGCCTTGTAGGTGGTAGCCCTTGCTCTGTAAGCTTATTTATATAACTAACAAGCTTATACTCTTGTTGTGGGTTAAGCTTTTAACGTGTAGAGTTGCCTTCTTCACGCGACGCGTATACGCGTTAGTGCCGCCGCAACAGCGTAGATCGCGACACTAAGCTTTGGTCAGCAATTTTGGTATAAGAAAGTTCACTAGCTGCATCTGCTCTGTCACAGGCTTTAAGCGCAGCTTCTAAATCCATGCCGTTGTGAAGTTATGGTGTTGAGGAAATTGGCACGTTATGGAGTTCGCGTGCACGATGTGAATCCGTGCACGATGTGCACGGTCCCTGTAAGCAATACCTATAAGTTTAGATCTTAATTAAAGCTTGTACGCAATTCCTTTACTTGCTTGCCTGTTACAGCTTAGGCTAGTTTCTCCTAGCTTATAAAAGGTGGTGAGCTAGTGCTATATAAAAATGCGCTTTAACGTGCTTAGATCTATAAGCTTAAAGAGCAATTAGTAGAGATAACTAAGCGAAAATTGCGTAAGCGCAAGCGGATTTAGTAGAGTGGTACTATGGAGTATAGGACTGCTGCAGCGCAGGTAGCTGCTGAGGCATCTATAGCGCCTTAGCAATCCAAGAAGGCTTGTGGTGGTAGTGGTCAAGAACTAGCCTAACTAGCTCTTCAGCACTATAGGAACTGTGGTAGGACTAGGCATAATGCGTAAATGTGTAAAAAGGATATAGAGGTGTCCTTAGAATTAGATGCTAGTACAACATACACAGGCTCCCTATTTAATAGCAATAAAATTAAGGAGTTGTAGTATAGGTTAAGGCTACTAAGAGATTTAAGGACACTTAGTGATGTAGGACACTTAGTAATAGTTTAGGTTATAGGAGATTCTATTCTATTGCTAAAGAAGGTCTAAAGAAAGGAAAAGCTAGTATAGAATATATAGAAGCTAAAGAGTATTAGACTACAGCTATAGCTACTATAGTAAGCAAGCTAAAAAGGTATTACAACTTATATTAATAGTAAGTTGCTAGCTAGAATAGTACTTATTATTATCTATCCTAACTTAGTTAGGCTATAGCCTAATATTATCTTCTTCTTAGGGATAACCTAGCCTACCTAAGAGGATACGCAAGAGTAGGGGTAACTTATACTAAAGTTAGTTTAATGTTAGGGTTTCTTAGCTATAAATAGTAACTTTACACCCCTAACTTGTTTAGCTAACTTATTAATAATATAAAAACTTTTTATTAATATTATTATTAGAAATACTTTCTATCTACTATTAGTATCTTTTAATAAAGTAGTAGCACAATCTAAGCTATTTAGCGTGGTATTAGGGATAGAGTTATGCTAGAACTTACAATTATCTACAACAGACACTAGTTAGATAACAATAACAATAATAGCAGACAGCACGCCTGCGTATTAAGCACTGCACTTGCACAATGCAACTAGAGATGCAATTAGCTATCTAGCTAAGCACGCTGTTATTGTCTGCAAATAACACGCTACAGCAGTACAGAATTTAGACGCGCATCTGCGCGATCATCACAATGCGCCAAAGAAGCTACGCAGGGAGATTGTAGCAAGTTATTAGGGCAGGACTGTTTTACAGCCGAAAGATGTGATGCTGCCCTGTCTGCTAGGCCTGCTAATTAAAGAGCTAGGAGAGCTGCTTAATAGCTTTTAGTGTAGAGAGGAGGACTGCAGCTTTATTACAATTAATATTAACACAGTGCGCATACACTATAAGAAAGAGCATAAGCTGCTGTAGAGAGGCAATAATAATGCGCTATATTAGAGAGTTAAGGTGCAGATATTCTTCTGCACTAGTAGGCTGCAGCACTATTTTATTATTAATGCAGGAGACAGCAGCATAGGAGATAGCAACAGCGTGCTATCTACCCCCTGCAATATAGCAGACAACATTAAAAGAGAGATAGCTAAGTAGGAGACAGTATAGAAAGAAGAAGAGTAGAGGATTTAGCTTATAGACATAGCTGTGGCAAAGACAGATTAGACAGGCTAGTTTAAGCGGACAGGCTAGCTAGAGCATTTTGCAGGCCGCAATCTGGCACATCTTGCGCATCAGGCCCAGCTGCCCGATCAAGGCGAGGTAAAGCTGCAGCTAGCTGCAACACTAGTTGAGGGGCTTGTAGAGAGGAGCGTACTGGGGCTGTTAACGCTAGACTAAGAGTTAAGACAGTGGTTAAGGAGTGCAAGGTGTGACAACCTAGACCTGCGCCTGCTTGCTTAACTGCAGAACACAGAGAGTTAGGCTTGCTACGCAAGCTACATAGTCAGGTTTATGTGCTACTTTCTACGCATTATTGCTAATAAGGAGGCCTAAGCTACACAACAAAGTAGAAGTAAGGCAAGTAATAATAACAATAATAATAATAAGGAAAGGTATAATAATAATAAAGAAGTAGAAGAGGAAGAGGATAGAGAGGACAAAAGTAATTATAGTAGTAATATAGACAGCACTGCATGTAGCTTATAGTTAGTACTATTAGTATAGTTAGCACAGTTAGCATAATTAGCACAATTAGGAGAGTTAGAAGACAAGGCTAGAGGTAATAGCAGCAGCTGTTGCCTGCAACGCAGGAAGAAGAAGATAGACTACATAAAGGATGCGCGCGAGCTGTTCTGCTAGCAAGGCTTGCAGCACTTGTGGGCAATGCAGCTGTAGGACACTTTAGAAGGTGGCAATTAAGGTGCTTAGATGCAGGGATTGCTTAACATGCTTACAGCGTTCTTCTTTGCTTTAATAGGCAGTAAACTGCTTAGCAACAGGCTTATTTACTTTCTTGCTGTGCTAGGTATTAACACAGAGCTAGGCTGCTTGCGCATAGCAAAGAACTACTTATACATGCTTGCTAGTGTGGTGTACTGCGTGCGCGTGCTTAGCGTAGAAAAGCTTCTGCTGCATGCGTGCTACAATAAGTAGACTAACAAGGACTAGTAGCAGTTCTTAATAGCAAGAAAGCAGTATCTAGCTAACAGCTCATACAGCCTGATGAGCGAGACAATCAACATGCTGGCATACAGCAAGCACGTCACGCTGGCAGCAGGCAACGCAGGCAATGCGTACTAGTCACAGGACAAGAAGATATTCTACTTGCACAGCTAGCAGGTCTACGTTAGCTGCTTTTAGAAGATGGCGCAGGACATAGTCACAGAGGCAGAGCAGGTGCTGTGGTAGGAACTGTGCTAGGTAGTAAGGAAAGAAGAACAGTTTACTATTAAGCTAGAAAAGGTTATTAATAATATCTTATTTATAAAATACTAACCTAAACTATCACCGAGTGTCCCACATCACCGAGTGTCCCAAAACTTGCCAAGCCCTCTACCTACTCTCTCTCTCTAACATGCCTCAACTACCAAACGCGTTATTACTTAAACATGAAGGGAGGCTTCAGCTTGCTATTAAAGCCTTGAAATCTAGACAATTCTAAAGCCACTAGGCTGCTGCAGAGGCATTTAACGTTGATTGCTGTACACTCTCTTGTTGTGTCTAAGGACTCACATTTCGCGCAGAAGCTGCCCCTAACTGCTAGAAGCTCACTGCGACTGAACAGCAGACGATCATCCAATACATACTCGACCTTGACTTGCGAGGATTTGCGCCCCAGCTGTGCGAGGTGGCAGATATGGCTGATAAACTGCTGGCTGTACGCGGTGGCAAGCCTATTAGCAAGTGCTGGGCTGATCGCTTTGTAACGCGCTCACCTAAGCTCAAAATAGCCTTCAATCAAGCAAAGGATAGGCAGAGAATACTCTAGGAGGATCTAGAGATAATTGGCGCGTGGTTTAAGCTAGTGGAGGAGACTAAAGCTAAGTATAGCGTCCACAATAACAACGTGCACAACTTTAATAAGACTAGCTTCTAGATAGGCGTGATTGGCTCTATGAAGGTCGTCACAGGTGCAGAGAGACGCGCCTGACCTGCGCTTGTTCAGCCAGGCGATCGCAAGTAGGTTACAGTTATCTAGAGCATCTGCGCTGCTGGGTACGCGACCCCGCCCTTCATCATCTACAAGGGACGCGTCCACATCTCTGCCTGGTACAAGGAGGCTTTAATACCGCGTAATTGGAAGCTCTTAATCTCTGAGAACGGCTAGACAAATAACGCGCTTAGTCTAGAGTGGTTAAAGCACTTTAACGCGCATACAAAGACGCGCCAGGTGGGGGGGTACTAGCTACTCATTTTAGACGGCCATAAGAGCTACCTCAACCAGCATTTCAAGGACTACTGCCTTGAACACAAGATCCTAACCCTCTGTATGCCCCCCTATTCATCGCACATCCTCTAGCTGCTTGATGTGGTCTGCTTCT
>NW_022984862.1:9485-12664 GCF_010094145.1 Didymella exigua CBS 183.55
TAACTTAGCTAATACTAGGCAGAATGAGCTAATTCTTTTTTTATTAGAAGGCGCAATACTAGGCGCTTCTATTAAATAATAGATTATGTAAGCGTATCTCTGCTAGTTAAGAAGCTATAAGCCAAAACGTAAAAAAGCATACCCTACCCATCCGCCAGCCTACAGCTGCGTACCCTGCTAGAACCCCTCCTCCTAGAGACGCTATAGTAGTTAAAGACTCTAAGCAATACCTATAAGTTTAGATCTTAATTAAAGCTTGTACGCGATTCCTTTACTTGCTCGCCTGTTACAGCTTAGGCTGGTTTCTCCTAGCTTATAAAAGGTGGTGAGCTGATGCTGCATGAAAATGCGCTTCAATGTGCTTGGATCTATAAGCTTGAAGAGCAATTAGCAGAGATAACCAAGCGAAAATTGCGTAAGCGCAAGCGGATTTAGCAGGGTGGTACTATGGAGTATAGGACTGCTGCAGCGCAGGTAGCTGCTAAGGCATCTATAGCGCCTCAGCAATCCAAGAAGGCTCGTGGTGGTAGTGGTCAAGAACTAGCCTAACCAGCTCTTCAGCGCTGTGGGAACTGCGGTAGGACTAGGCACAATGCGCGAACGTGCAAAAAGGATATAGAGGTGTCCTTAGAATTAGATGCTAGTACAACATACGCAGGCTCCCTGTTTAATAGCAATGAAATTGAGGAGTTGTAGCATAGGTTGAGGCTGCCAAGAGATTTTGGGACACTCGGTGATGTGGGACACTCGGTGATAGTTTAGGTTAGTATTTATTTATAGAGCAGGTTAAGAACAGGCTTAGTAGCAGGTTATAGTAGATGCTTACATAGGCAAAATAGAAAGAATAGGGCTACAGACTATACTTAAGTAATAGTAAGTAGAATATAAAGTAGGTTAGGTAGTACTTATATTGCGTAGACTGCTTCTTAATATTATTGCTTGTCTGCGTGCATATAACGTCTAGATAGCTAGGTAGAGGGTTAGAGGTAATAATAATGCGCTTTTAGAATAGGTAGCTATAAGACTGCAATATCTTTATTATTAATAGGCAGGTAATAATAGTTACCTGCTATTATAAGTCACAGTTGCAGTAGGACAAGCTAAAGGTAGTGTTACGCTTCTTGCCACTGTAGCTAGGACAGGTTATAGTTGTGTATTTAGCGTACTTGTGCCTGTTTTGAGAGTACTTAACTGTAAATATGCTTAGTAGTGGCTTTAGCGACTATGTGTGGGCGGACAAGCGTAGGCTGTGGGAGACTAACCAACTAACGCAGGCGCTGCAGCACAAGACAGGCAAGAGACTTAGAGTGGAGCTGCACACGCTTGACTACTAGCACACCGCTGTCAGCATTAGGAGGGAGAAGGTAGGGCCAGCGTTCAGCAAGGGCTATTAGGACAAGATAGGTGAGGTGGAAGAGGCTGAAGTAGACAAAGGAGAGGAGGACTTGATAGAGCTGCAGAACACGCGGACAACGGCGATAGGGGTAAGCAACTATAGCGTGCTGATTAACATTGTGAAGCATCTTAGCGCGCGCTTAATTAAAGCGTTCTAGACGCTCAGCAACACGTGGCACAGCTTCTTAGGGCTAGAGAAGTGTCAAGCACTATAGGAGGAGACGTAGACAAGCAATGTAGACGTAAGCAGACGAGCAAAGAAGCAACAGCATATTAATAATAATAGCAAAGACAAAGAAGAAGAAGGAGAAGAAGAGGAGGAGGGGGAAGAGGAGGAAGAGGGGGGTAGAGAGTTTGTATGGCAACAGAGACTATTCTAAGTTAGTAATATAAAAGAGACAGTAATCTATAGGGCAATGCAGCAGGTGCTTAGTTAGGAGGAGGTCAGCTTCAGGTCGGTCGAGCAAGAGCAGGCACTGCACGCAGTGATGGACAGGCAGACGCTGCTGGTGGTTGTGCTGCCGACAGGCGGAGGCAAGAGCTTGCTGTTCAGCGTGCCGGCTTGCTTGACGGACGCTGGGGTGACGGTGGTGGTAGTGCTGTATTGAGCGCTGATGGAGGACTTGGTGAGCCGCATACGAAAGTGCGGCATTGACTGCATCTAGTGGAAGCACGGAGAGAGCAATCTGGTGAGCGTAGTTGTAGTCAGCGCAGACATGGCTAGTGACACAAGAAGCAACGGCAACTTCATAGGGTACGCGAACATGCTGCACAGCAAAGGGCTGCTGCGGCGGGTGGTGGTGGACAAGTGTCATCTCATCTTCACGTCGAGCGACTGGCGACCGAAGCTGGCAGAGTTAAAGAACTTGCGGCTGCTGCCGTGCCCGATCGTGCTGCTCACAGCGACGCTTCCGCCGGTGCGGGAGGGTGAGCTAGCAACAAGCATGCTAATTCCGTGCGCAATGTACATCTGGGCAAGCACCGTACGGCCGAACACGCAGTACTACGTGTTGTGGTGCAAGCGTGGCAAGGCGTTAGAGACGGCGGTGGCGATGTGTCGACAGCAGCAGCAGCTACTGCTTAGCAGAGGCTGGAAGGGCGTGGTGTACTGTCGCAGCAAGCAGCAGTGCGAAGAGCTAGCCGAGGTGCTGGGGTGCGGGTGCTATCACGCCAACGTGCCCAACTGTGAGGACCAAGTGAAGCAGTGGTTGATAGAAGGAGGGCTGATGACAGCGACATCAGCGCTAGGTACAGGGGTAGACTTCCCTAGCCAAGATAAGGGCGCGGGGAGGACACCAAACCGCAGCAAAAGAGGCTTAGCGTTAGGGTTTGACCCCTTTTAAGCAATCTGCTTTAGTGGTCCCCTGCGTTACCCTAACACCACTAACCTACTATTACTTTAGGCCTAAATTAAAAAATATCTTATACAAACTTAATTCTTATATACTTTGCACAGCGACGCTGAGCGTTTTGTCTGTCTATTTAGCAAAACTTAGTGCTGTTATAGTAAGTAGGGTTAGGGTTTCTGCGCGATAGAGCTTGTGTGGGACAGCCAAGCAAACAATTCAGGCAGCAGCGAAAACAACACTGCAAACTCCCACAGATGGCCCTAGCAGCTCACACTTAGCAATTCTAATAATGTTTTCTGCTTTCTTGAAGGCTTTAGCGTTATTGTTTGCAAGCAGCACTGTACAGCAGTTGTGAGTCTTGATGCGCATCTCCGCAAATATCATGCTGCATCTGCTGCGCTACGGCGAAAGATACTTGAGCGCTTCACTCAATTT
>NW_022984862.1:13491-19324 GCF_010094145.1 Didymella exigua CBS 183.55
CGCTTATGCAGAAAGCTGCTCAGCATCAGGCAGCGAGGAGGACAGCGAGGAGGACAGCGAGGAGGACGATGACGGCAAGAGCAGTAAAGCTGATAGCGACAGCCCGCGGCCCCAACGTACAACACGCAATCAAACGCAGCTAGATAGGGTGAAAGATGCACGTAAGCTCTTCACATGGACAGACAAGTAGAAGTTATTTAGGATTAAGCTATAGGACGCGCTAGATAGCAACAATAGAGCAGCTTAGACAGAGGCGCTTCTTGCGTCAATTAGCTTGTTTGTCTTCACAACATATTACCCTATAGCGCTGTCTACTAGTCTAATTCAGTTTCTGGCAGTGCTTAGGTATGATACAGGCACAGACTGCTTGCAGACAGCAAAGAACTACTCGTATATGCTAGCAGGGATGGTGTACTGCGTGCGGGTAGTTGCAGTTGAGGCGCTGCTCCTAGGCTCACAGCGCAGCGCGCAAACTAAGCTGGACCGCGATTGCTTTGTAGAGATGCGGCAGAGGTATCTAGCAGATGGCTCGTTCAGCCCGATGAGCGAGATGATCAGCATGCTCGCGTACGGCAAGCACATTGGATTAAACGCCGGCAACTCAGGCAACGCACAGTGGTCTCTGGACAGAAAGACGTTTTATCTAAACAGTTGTCTAATTGCTATCAGCTGTTTCTGCAAGATAGCGCAAGACTTGCTAGCTAAAGCAGAGCAGATGCTGCAGGAGCTGTGCTAGATTAGAAAGGAGGAGGACTAGGTAACTATTAATCTTAAGCAGGTAGTTAATAATGTTACATTCACAAAACAACGCACGTCGTTTGTTAATGCACTAGGCAACTAACTGCTAGGTGCGCTAGAGTGGATGCTTAAGCGCGCACTTACCACAGAGGGCAGCCAGCGCTTAAAGCGTGCAGACGGGCAGTGGAGCGTCAAGGCAGTGCGGCAGTACTTACGGCAGGTTGACTACTTCTTGGAGGTGCTACTCTGCAGCGTGCACGTCGCGTCAGGGCAGCCAGGGAGGGGGTCAGAGTCTCAGAGATCACAACAATTCAACACTGCAACAGCGTACTACAGGACTGCAACATCTTTATTGTAGATAGGCAGGTAATAATAGTTGTTTGCTATCACAAGTCGCAGTCACAGTGGGACAAGCCAAAGATTGTGCCGCGCTTCTTGCCACTGCAGCTAGGGCAGGTGATGGCATTGTACTTGGTGCACATGCAGCCGTTTAAGGAGTATCTGACGCTGCAGGTGCTTGGGGGGAACTACAGCGACTACGTGTGGCACGATGCACAGGGCGCGTGGGACACTGGCCGGCTCACGAGGATACTGCGGCGAGAGACTGGCAAGAGGCTTGGAGTGCCGCTGCACACGCTCGACTACCGGCACGCAGCGGTGGGGATTGGCCGGGTGTACGTGGGAGAGTCGTTCAGCAAGGGCTATCAAGACAACGTAGGAGAGATGGAAGAGGCAGAAGTGGATGACGATGGTGAAGACATTCTTGAGCTGCAAAACTCGCGCACAACTGCAATAGGCGTAGGCAACTACAGCGTGCTAATGGATATTGTGAAGCATCTCAGCGTGCGGTCGATCGATGCGTTCCGGCTGCTGAGCGTAGCATGGCACCGCTTCTTAGGGGTGGACAGCAGCAGCACAAAGTACGTGGGGCCGAGCAGGATAGCAAAGAGGCTGATGAGCATCAGCATGTCGTCGGGGCTCGCTGGGCTGCTGAGAGAGAAGGAGGTCTGGGTTGCAGACGCGCGGGCGGAGGCGATCCAGCGGGGGCTGCAGCAGGTGCTAGGCAAGCAAGACGTTGGGTTTCAGTCAGTGGAGCAGGAGCAGGCACTGCACGCGGTGCTAGAGAAGCAGACGCTGCTGATTGTCGTACTCCCGACGGGCGGAGGCAAGAGCTTGCTGTTCACAGTGCCAGCTTGCGTGGAGGGGCCAGGGGTGACAGTGGTCGTTGTGCCGTACCAAGCGCTAATTGAGGATCTGGTCAGGCAGATCCAGCTATCTAGCGTGGAGTGCATGGAGTGGAAGCACGGCGAGAGCAACCCAGCGTCAGTGGTGGTGGTCAGCGCAGACGCAGCTGGCGACATCACAAGCGCTGGCAATTTTCTGGGGTACGCGCGGATGCTGAAGGCAAAGGGGCTGCTGCACCGGATTGTGATCGACGAGTGCCATCTAGCGTTCACAGCAAGGAACTGGCGGGAGAAGCTGCTGGCAATGAAGAACTTGCGGCTTCTTGGGAGCCCGCTGGTGATGCTGACAGCAACGCTGCCGCCGCTGCAAGAGGGAGAGCTAGAAGCAAGCATGCTTGTGCGTCAGGCAACGTACATCAGGGCAAGCACAGTGCGGGCGAACGCGCGGTACTTTGTGTCATGGTGTCAGCGCGACAAGGTGGAGGAGACAGCGCTGTTCATGTGCAAGCGGTGGGTAGAGAAGCTGCGGCGAAGTGGACAGAAGGGGGGGGTGTACTGCAAGAGCAAGAAGCAGAGCGAGAGGCTCGCGGAGGAGCTGGGATGCGCGCACTATCACGCAGACGTGGCAGACCGTGCGGACCGGCTGCAGGGGTGGGTTGAGAGGGGTGGGATGATGGTGGCAACGTCGGCGCTAGGGACAGGCGTGGACTTTGCTGGCATCGTGTACATCTTGCACGTAGGCACGCCGTGGAGCATGAGCGACTTTGCGCAGGCGAGCGGGCGCGGGGGACGAGGGGGCGAGCAGTACGAGGTGGTGGTGCTGGTGGGGCAGGGAGAGGTAGAGCAGGTGATGGAGCGAGAGAAGGAGAAGATGGACGTGCTCGCGATGGGGCAGTTTCTGATTGGCAGCGGATGTTGACGAGAGCTGATGAGCTTGTATCTAGACAAGCGGGGGCAGAGCTGCGGCGAGCTTGGGGCAGCGGGATGTGATCGGTGCGGAGAGGGCGAGGAGGTGTGGATAGAGGAGCAGGAGAAGTGGTCGCGAGAGTGGGCGGTGGTGGAGGAGGCGTTCACAGAGCTGCGAGAGGGGTGTGCGATCTGCTGGGTGGTGGGGCAGGAGTTCAAGACAGCAACAGAGGAGCAGTGGAGAGGACACAAGGCAAGGCAGTGCACAGCATGGGGTCAGGGGACAGGGATGCAGGCGGATTAGTTCCAGGGGAAGATGCAGGATTAGATAGTAAAGAATAACTGTTAACAGTGCTAGGTGAGTTAGTAGTACTGCGTAACTAGGGAGGGTATAGACAAGCAGTGTCAGTGGCCAAATGTAGTGGTGCTGCTGGCGTTTGCAGCGCGGCTGACAGGCAAGGGGATTCAAGCAATGGGAGAGCTAGGGTTTGCAGAGATAGGGGATAAGGCGTACGCTAGCTAGCTTAGAAAGGGGCACAAGTCAGAGATGTGGGGGCAGATGTTTAGCAACGCAATGGCATTAGCAATTAAGGCAGTAGTAGAGGGGTAGGTAGTAGGGGCATAATTAGGGTTAATAAATAGAAGATAAAAGACAAGGTTAAGTTAGAAAAAGGAGATTAATAAAAATATAACAAAGGTAGAAGAGTTAATAAAGAGAAATAGAAGGAGTATAGAAGAAGTAAAGATAAGAGAAGAAGAATAGAGAAATAAAGTAGGAGGTATATAAATAGATTACATTAAGAAAGAAGAGTAAGAAAGGTAGAGTAAATAAGAATTTTTAAAGTAAAGTAGGGTAACGTAGATTATCACCAAGCCGGCCATATCACCAAACCAGCCACTTTCTCTTGGCACAACTAAGACAAGTTACTGCAACTACAACTACTCGCTATTAAACAGTGACCCAGCATACTGCGTGCTTGCATCAGATTCAGAAGATGTTTCTGCACCCTCCTAGCACGTTCGTGCGTTATGTCCAGTTGACTGAGCTCCTAGTTGACCACCTCCACCCCGAGTCTTCTTAGATGGCTGAGCTGCTACACACGCCTCAGCAGCTACCCGCGATGCTGCTGGGCCATACTCAAGTGTGCCACCATGCTGAATCTGCTTTCTCTTACGCGATTTTCTCTTAGTCATTACTGCTAATTGCTCTTCAAGCTCTCGCACGCGGGCCTTGATAAGGACGTTTTCGTGCAGCATCTCTTCAGCCCCTTTTACAAGCTTTGAGAACCCCTCTTGCGCTGCACTTAGCAATTGTCAGAAGGAGTCGCTTATAAGCTTAGATTAAGACCCAAACTCGTGTGTATTGCTTGGCGTCTTGGATTGCCACAGCGTTTCGGGTAGAGGTACTGCTGGTGGGGTATGCAGCTGCACTTCAAGGCGATCTAACACCACCTGCGCGTTAGTAGGAACAAGCCCTAATGCCTTAAAGGCCTTTTAGCAGTTAACCTTTGTAAACACATTAAGGAACGCGTCCCTAAAGGCTAGTAGGAAGCCTTCCTTGTTGATGTAGAAGACGCGTTAGCGTGCCAAGTCTTGAACGCGTTAGGAGTACTTGCGCTTCAACAGCAAGAAACAGACCACGTTAAGTGGCTAGAGGATGTGCAACGAGTGAGGTAGCATGCAGAGAGTGAGGATTTAGTTCTCTAGGCAATAGTCCTTAAACTCCTAGTTAAGATGGCTCTCATGGCCATCTAAGATAAGCAACCTGTACACTCCCACCTAACGCGTCTTTATATGCGTGTTAAAGTGCTTTAACCACTCAAGGCTAAGCGCGTTGTTTGTCCAACTGTTCTCAGAGACTAAGAGCTTCTAATCGTGGGGTATATCTGTCTCCTCATACCAGGCAGAGATGTGGACGCGTCCTTTGTAGATGATGAAAGGCGGGGTTGCATACCCAGCGGCGCAGATGCTCTGGATAACGGTAACCCACTCGCGATCACCTGGCTGAACAAGCTCTGGCCGAGCACGTCTCTCTGAGCCTGTTACAACCTTTAAAGACAAAGCAACGCCCATCTAGAACCTAGTTTTATCAAAGTTGTGCACGTTGTTGTTGCAAACGCTATACTTAACTTAAGTATCCTCCACTAGCTTAAACCACGCGCTAATTATCTCAGGATCTTCCTGTAGTATCCTCTGTCTATCCTTAGCTTAATTGAAGGCCATTTTGAGCTCGTCTAAACGCGTCACAAGCCTGCTAGCCTATAGTTTGCTAACAGGCTCTTCACCACGCACACTAAGTATCTTATCAGCCATATCTGCCACCTCACATAGCTGGGGCGCAAATCCTCGCAAATTAAGGTTAAGTATATACTAGACAATTGTCTGCTCCTCTAGTATAGTAAGTTTCTAGCAATTAGCGCGTACATCTAGTTGAAACGTGATATTGCGAAGGCGATTAGAGACCTGCTGATAAGGTACGTTCAACGCTCTAGCAGCGCTGCAGATACTGCGAAATTGGCCAGCGTAGAAGGCCTAGATAGCAAGGATAACTCTGCCTTCTCTAGTAGTATTCTGAAGTTGTTGTTGTTGAGGCATGTTGTGTTGGGGTAAAAGGTGGCTGTGCCAAGAGAAAGTGGCCGGTTCAGTGATATGGCCGGCTTGGTGATAATCTACGTTACAGCTAGTTTAGTATTTTTATAAGTAAAGAGCTCTAAACAAGTTAAGTAGTTAAGTTAAAGGGTGGGCGGTGGGCCCTCCTAACCTATATGACGCGCATGCTCGGGCCCGATCATCGCTGAAACGGGTGTAGCGTTAGGGTTGCGCAACCAAATCGGGCCTGCGATAGGGGGCAAACATCGTGTCTTTGACCCCCAATCATACCCCTAAGCTGCACCGCTCGCGGAACATGTTCCATACAAAACCTGCTAAAAATCATACACTCTATCGCGCCGCAACTTTTGTTTCTGCATTTCTCAGCTTGCATTGCTGCGCTTAGGGTTATCTTA
>NW_022984862.1:19424-21791 GCF_010094145.1 Didymella exigua CBS 183.55
AGCGCTATCAGGTGCTAATCTGCAAGGAGCACGCTACAGGCATACAGAACGTCGATGTGCATCTGCGCGACCAGCACGGCGTAGCAAGCGAAGAGAGGAAATCAATTGTAGAGCACTGCCGGCAATGGCAGATCGCCGCACCGCAAGATGTTGAGCTGCCTGCGCCGTTGGGGCCGCCGATTGAGCAGCTAGGCGAGCCGTTAGACGTCTATCAATGCAGGATCACTAGCGACTGCGGCTTCTGTACCGCAAACAAGATCAGAATGCAGAAGCACTGCAACAACGTACACTAGACAGCTTAGAGCAGTAAAGACATTGGACTCTGTAAGAAGGTTATAGCACAGACGTTCTTCTAAACTAGCAGGCTCTAGCAATACTTTGTTATTAAGGTAGCAGACAACAATTACACACTATCTAACCCCTATAAGACAATAGATGTTGTTAGGGAGTAGCTGGCAGAATAGACGCTGACAAAACACGCAAATAAAGAGAAGGCGCAGGTTATAGACGCTGAAGTTGCAAAGACAGATAAAACTGGCTAGTCTAAGCGGACAGGCTGGCTAGAGCACTTTGCTAACCGCAATCTAATGCATCTTGCGCATCAGACCCAGCTGCCCGATCGAGGTGAGGAGAAGCTGCGGCGGGCAGCGAAGCTAACGGAGCTGCTAGTGGAGAGAAGCGTCAAGGGGCTGTTGACGCTTGCGCGAGAGACAAGGCGGTGGCTGAGGAGCGCAAAGTAACAGGAGATTGATCAGCAGCCTATAGCTTGATTACAGAACCTGGAGAGTCAGGCCTGCTACGCTGGCTACATGGTCAAATTTGTCTGCTACGCTCTGCGCTTCGTGGCTGACGCAGAGGCAAGGATGGCGGCGCAGGAAGGCAGCAACGAGGGCAGCGACAAAGATGATAAGGGCGACAAGGATGGCTTAGAAGGAGAGGAAGAGGAAGAGGAAGAAGAGGAAGAGAACAACAACGACGACTTCTCTAATACTAACAGCAGCTAACTAGCGAACGTCCTAAGCAGCAGCTAAAGAGAGAAGGACTTGATAAAAGACGCGCAAGAGCTGTTCTGCTGGACAGTTGAGCAGAAGGAGCTTGTAGTAACACTGTAGGAGATGTTGGACCGCGATGCTGACGCTGATGACGAAGCGCAGCGCAGCGCTCAGCGCGACGCTTAGCTCAAAGTGCTGCTAAACTTGCTCACATCATTCTTCTTCACAACAACAGGTGACAAGCTGTTTAGCAGCGGACTTATTCACTTTCTTGCTGTGCTGGGCATCAACAGCAACACAAACCACTTGCGCACGGCAAAGAACTACTTATACATGCTAGCAGGCGTAGTCTACTGCATGCGCGTGCTTAGCGTGGAGAAGTTGCTCCCATCCGCGTGCTGCGATGAGCAGACTGACGAGGATTGTGAGCGCTTCTTAGAGCACAGAGAGAAGTATCTGTCGGACGGCTCGTACAGCCTGATGAGCGAGGCGCTCAGCTTGCTGGCTTACGGCAAGTACGTCGCGCTGGCAGCCGGCAACCCAGGCAACGCGTACTGGTCAAAGGACAAGAAGATCTTCTACTTGCACGGCCGGCAGATCTACATCAGCCGCTTCTGCAAGATGGCGCAGGACATGGTGTCTGAAGCAGAGCAGATGCTGTAGGAGGAACTATTCTAGGTGACAAGGGCAGAAGAGTAGTTTGCTGTTAAGCTAGACATACTTATTAATAACGTCATGTTTAAACAGCAGGGCGTGTCTTTTGTGCAGCACTATGATAATAGTCTTTAGGACAAGCTAGAGTGGATGCTGACGCAGGCTAAGCAGACTAAGCAGGGCCGCAGACTGTAGTCAAGCGAAGGGCAGTGGAACGTGAAGCATGTCAAGCGATACTTGCGTTGCATGGACTGCTTCTTAATGCTGCTAATGGTCTGCGTGCACACGACATCCGGACAGCCAGGCAGAGGGTCAGAGATTACGACGATGCGGCACCGCAACAGGCTGCTGCAGGACCGCAACATCTTTGTCATAGACAGACAGGTGATGACGGTTGTCCGCTATCACAAGTCGCAGTCGCAGTGGGACAAGCCGAAGGTGGTGCCGCGCTTCTTGCCGCCGCGGCTAGGGCAGGTGATGGTGCTGTACTTGGCGTACTTGCAGCCGTTCCGTGAGTATCTCACCGTGCAGGTGCTCGGTGGCAGCTTCAGCGACTACGTGTGGGCGGACGAGCAGGGCCTGTGGGGGACTGATCGACTGACGCGAGCGCTGAGGCGAGAGACTGGCAAGAGGCTGGGAGTGCCGCTGCACACGCTCGACTACCGGCACGCAGCTGTCAGCATCAGTCGAGTTGTTGTAGGCGAGCGGTTCAGCAAGGGCT
>NW_022984862.1:22906-24790 GCF_010094145.1 Didymella exigua CBS 183.55
ACTGCTCAACAGGGGAGAGAAGGGCGTGGTGTACTGCCGCAGCAAGTTGCAGTGCGAAGAGCTGGCTAAGGCGCTTGGGTGCGCGTGCTATCACGCTGCCGACATGGAGCGAGCGGAGCGGCTGAAGCAGTGGCTGATGGACGGAGGGCTGATCGTGGCTACGTCAGCGCTGGGGCACAGGGGTTGACTTCCCAGGGATCGTGTACATACTACACGTGGGGATGCTGTGGAGCATGATCGACTTCGCGCAGGAGAGCGGTCGAGGCGGGCGAGGTGGCGAGAGGGTGGATGCAGTAGTACTGGTGGAGCAGGGCGAGGTCGAGCGGATAATGAAGCAGAAGAGCAACAACTTAGACGTGCAGGCAATAGGCATGTTTCTATCCAAGATGGGTAAACCAACCGTACCTATGGTTGATTTAGGGTTGCAAATTTGTTAGGGACCAGGGCTACAGGTTTTGCGCGGATATCTCATCACGGGGTACAGTTGGTTTTCCTCCTAACTACAGTCGTTCTGCAACAACAGACTTAATCTACTTTAAACTTAGACATATAATTTGTAGTACTAACCTGCATTACCTGTGCAAGTTGTAGCAAAATTAGCTGCGTAGTTAATAGGGGTAGGGTTTGATGTTCATAGTTAGGGTTGCGCTAGCGCGGACAATAACTGCAGCAGAACGCAGAACAACAACACTGTAACACTAACGTGTTTTACAAGCGAGCGCCGCGTACAAGCAAGCGCTGCACCCTAGCCAAGATAAGGGCGCAGGGAGGACACCAAACCGCGGCAAAAGAGGCTTAGCGTTAGGGTTTGACCTCTTTTAAGCGATCTGCTTTGGTAGTCCCCCATAGGCTGGCGGATGGGTAGGGTATGCTTTTTTACGTTTTGGCTTATAGCTTCTTAACTAGCAGAGATACGCTTACATAATCTATTATTTAATAGAAGCGCCTAGTATTGCGCCTTCTAATAAAAAAAGAATTAGCTGATTCTGCCTAGTATTAGCTGAGTTATTAACACTACCTAGCAAAGTATACCTATCAATAGGTATGCTCGCTAGGTACCCCCCCTTTTTTAACATTTTCTAGCCTCTAGCTTGTGCAGTTTAATAGTTATAAC
Source organism: Didymella exigua CBS 183.55 (assembly GCF_010094145.1). NCBI lineage: Eukaryota > Fungi > Ascomycota > Dothideomycetes > Pleosporales > Didymellaceae > Didymella > Didymella exigua. The sequence goes on from NW_022984862.1 coordinate 24,021, forward strand.
AAAACCTTCTACTACAAAAATGTAGAGGTAGTTTTTCTCTTTCTTTTCAGCTGTAGTTCGCTAGAATCTATGTATTATTGATAAGGTTTTGGGGGGTACCCACAAAGGACGTTGGAGTATACCCATTCCGCCAGCCTAGTCCCCCACATTACCCTATCTAAGATAGGTAAACTAACTATACCTATAGTTAATTTAGGGTTGCAAATTTGTTAGGGACTAGGGCTATAGGTTTTGCGTAGATATCTTATTATAGGGTACAGTTAGTTTTCCTCCTAACTATAGTTATTCTGTAACAACAGACTTAATCTACTTTAAACTTAGATATATAATTTATAGCACTAAGTTCTAACCTACATTACCTGTGCAAGTTATAGCAAAATTAGCTATGTAGTTAATAGGGGTAGGGTTTAATATTTATAGTTAGGGTTGTGCTAGCGTGGAGAATAACTGCAGCAGAACACAGAATAACAACACTGTAGTTAACACTAGTTAACAGAAGAAGGTAACACATAAAATGCACAGCACAGAGCAATTGATTACAGCACGCTATGTGCCTGCAAAAGGCTTAAAGAGCTCAAGTAGGGTAAGCTGGCGCATTGCACGGGCGGCGGCAGGGCTCTTTGCAGTCCTTTGGGAGGGCGCAGGCTCCACGCTATCGTCGTTGCCATCTCCACTCTCTTCCAGCTCGCTGTCTTCTATCTCTTCCACCTGCGTTGCAGGCGCCGGCGCGCTTGCCTCGATTGAGAGCGTTGCTTTTTCGCTAATAGAGC
>NW_022984862.1:26685-29088 GCF_010094145.1 Didymella exigua CBS 183.55
AAGAGACCGCCAAAAAACGTTAGAGCTGTAGGGGGTGCCGTCCGTCAGTGGGCGGGCTTGCTACAGTACCCCAGCGAGTGGACGGTACCAGACAACAACGTGCAGCCCATCCCCCAGCTGCCAGTATACGACGACGGCTTGCTGTGCCAACTTGAGCCCGAAAAATGCCGGCACATTGCAAGAACCATCGACTCAATCAAAAAGCACTGGCGCAAAGACCACAACGGCTGGTCGTTGGGAAAAAGGCAAGGACGCCCTAGCCGAACTCGGGCAGGGGCGTTGCAAGCCCAGATGGAAGACGGCTGCAAGCGCGTACACTGCCAGCGACTTTTCGGCAGCCGGCACGGATCACAGTACTTCGAGGTGCGTCACAACCCAGACAGCAGTCCGCAACCCGTCCCCACAGAGGGCGAGGCGGCGTGGGCGCGCGTAGGCGAGGAGATGGCCAAGACGTGGGCCAACGTTGAGGACCGAGCGAAGACAACAATCGAAGACGGGGAGAAGGACGAAGCGGCCCCATGGCTGGAGCGGACTGGGTGGCTGCCGTACTTGAACAAACTGGATCGTCCTGAGTTGCTGGCAAGCATTGAGGAGCCCAACATAGACCCAGAGAAAGATGAGGAGCCCGTCGAGGCTGCGATTTGGAGCGCGATGGATGGACTGGCCCGCGTGAGCCAGATGTCCGTCATCAAGCGGACAGGCATATTTGTGCGCATGGAGGCCATTCGTACGGAGAAGCATCAGACCAGGTACACGCCGCTGCAGGCGTACATGGACGACAAGTCGATCAAAGAGCGATCACGCCCGTGGAAGCAGATACTGATGTTTTTTGCACGGACGCAGAGGGAGCACCGTTGGAAGAGCCCCAAGTACCGCTTCACACAGCAGCAGCGCGAGGCGTGGGAGGCGTTGGTCGAGCAGGCAGAGAGAGATGTTGGCGGGGCAGAGATGGAGGTAGCGGACGAGGACCAGGACGGGGACGAGGAGGAAGAGGAGGAGGAGGACGAGATGATGATCGATGAACTCGACGACAAGCAGGACCCGTCCGAGTGCGACAACAAGCCCGAGAACGAGCTCGAGAACGAGCCCAAGCACGCAAAGCTGACGCTGATCGAGAAAGCGTGCTTGATGTTTTGCATTGCGCTGCTTGACCAGCGCATCCGCCGCAAGGAGTACGACTGCGCGTTGGTGTGTGCGTTGGCTGTGCTCGGCGTCAAAGAGGACGGCTGGAAGGACGCCGAGCTGTACCCGCCGATATTGTCGTCGGTGATCAAAATCACCCGTTTCATGGTTGTACAACACGCACTCGAGCTGTCCGAGCCGTTTGAAGAGGAGGTGTTCGACAACAACAGCGCGTACGGGGGGAGCGACAGCAGCAGCAGTAACCCCAGGCTGCGTCGACCAAAAGGCTGCTTGGAGTTTGTGCAGCAGATGATGGACAGGTTCATGGTACGAGGCAGCCACAGCCCAATGCAGTGGATGCTCGACTTGCGTACGTACGGGCTGAAGGTGCATTTCAACACCACCGCGCGAGGGAACGTCGAGTGGATGGGTAGGGACAAGCTGCTGTACAAGAACGTGCACTTCACCATGGCCCAGTTCCGCAGCATGGTGCACGGGATGCAAGCAGAGAGCAAGCGGATGCTGGTTGAGGAGCTGCTGTTTTGCAATAGGCAGACGGCAGATCAAGTCCCCCAGATTCCGTGGGAGCAGCTGCGCGACAACCCAACCGACAATCAACCTAGGTAGAACTTTTTAAAAGACCAGCGCACCTGCATGCCTGTGGATAGAGAGAGGTGGTTGTTCGAACAAGTAGGGCAAGACGCTACAATGCAGGAGCGGTTCATTAAGCCAGCTACCCGTTCCGGGATCAACAGGAATGAAGTAGAGTGGTACATAGACCGTGTGGTTGCGTTCAGGGAGAAGCTGCTCGCGCTCATGCACATGACAGCAGGACAACCCGCACGGGCAACTGAGATATTGAGCGTCCAACACAGCAACACGATCAAGGGCGGGCACCGCAACATATTCATTAAGGACAGCATGGTCGTGTTCGTCACACGATACCACAAGGGGTACGCCGTCAGCAGCGACGTCAAGATCATCCATCAGTACTTGCCGCGCGAGGTAGGTGAGCTGCTGGTGTGGTACGTATGGTTGGTGCTGCCGTTCCAGCAGCGATTGGAGGCGATGGTGTGGGAGAAGGAGGCGATTTCATCCCACTTGTGGCCCGCTGACCCGAACGGACGCAAATGGACTTCAGAGCGTGTGCGGGAGACGTTGAAGCGCGAGAGTCGAATCGGGCTCAAACAAGAGTTGACGATTGCAGCGTACCGTGAGATCGCCATTGGCATCAGCCGGCGATTTTTGCGCGGCTCGACAGCGTTCGCCGCCGAGGAAGGC
>NW_022984863.1:0-5008 GCF_010094145.1 Didymella exigua CBS 183.55
CAGCAAGCCGGGGTGGGTATCCTCGCTCGTCTAGCTTCAATACATGCTGGACAATCACCTCCTCCTCAGTACTAGTCATCCTTATCATGTTGGGCTTGCAATCGCGTCGTGAAGAGGTTCTAGTAAGGCGCGTGCCTAGGGTGCTTCGAGAGACCTGGTATATTGCTGCAGCGCGTCGCACGCTTAGTGTCGCGTCTTGCTGGATAGCCTGGAGGGCAAGCTGTATATGTGTTTCATTTGAAGGCTTTTTTACGTTGTTGCGTTGAGGCATTACAGGGAGAGTGAAGTTCGGTGTGGTCTTGGCAAAAGTGGCCAGCTCGCTTGGGTGGCCAGCTCGCTTGTGGAGTACGTTAAGCCTAATAACAACAACAATATTCAGAGAGTATTTACTAGACTACAGCCTAATAGATCTAGTAGCTCTTTGTATAGAATTATAGGAAGAAATCCTAAGGTTGTTATTAAAAAGAAACCTCCTACTTCTAGTGCAATAGAAAACTTGCCTAGAGCAAAAGAGCTAGAGGATAGTTCTGAAGATGAACTAGCTGTCCACACTTCTATTATTGAAGAAGACACTAGTCAATATAGTATTGCTACAAGTGCTATAAATGGAGCTAATAGCAAGCAAGACTGGAAATCTCTATAACGTAGATTATCACCGAGCCGGCCATATCACCGAACCGGCCACTTTCTCTTGGCATGACCACCTTTTACCCCAACACAACATGCCTCAACAACAACAACTTCAGAATACTACTAGAGAAGGCAGAGTTATCCTTGCTATCTAGGCCTTCTATGCTGGCCAATTTCGCAGTATCCGCAGCGCTGCTAGAGCGTTGAACGTACCTTATTAGTGGGTCTCTAATTGCCTTTGCAATATCACGTTTTAACTAGACGTATGCGCTAATTGCTAGAAACTTACTATACTAGAGGAGCAGACAATTATCTAGTATATACTTAACCTTAATTCGCAAGGATTTGCGCCCTAGCTATGTGAGGTGGCAGATATGGCTGATAAGATACTTAGTGTGCGTGGTGAAGAGCCTGTTAGCAAACTATGGGCTAGCAGGCTTGTGACGCGCGTTCAGACGAGCTCAAAATGGCCTTCAATTAAGCCAAGGATAGACAGAGGATACTACAGGAAGATCCTAAGATAATTAGCGCGTAGTTTAAGCTAGTAGAGGATACTTAAGTCAAGTATAGCGTTTGCAACAACAACGTGCACAACTTTAATAAAACTAGGTTCTAGATAGGCGTTACTTTGTCTTTAAAGGTTGTAACAGGCTTAGAGAGACGTGCTCAGCCAGAGCTTGTTCAGCCAGGTGATCGCGAGTGGGTTACCGTTATCCAGAGCATCTGCGCCGCTGGGTATGCAACCCCGCCTTTTATCATCTACAAAGGACGCGTCCATATCTCTGCCTAGTATAAGGAGACAGATATACCCCACAATTAGAAGCTCTTAGTCTCTAAGAATAGTTAGACAAACAACGCACTTAGCCTTAAGTAGTTAAAGCACTTTAACACGCATACAAAGACGCGTTAGGTGGGAGTATATAGGCTGCTTATCTTGGATGGCTATAAGAGCTATCTTAACTAGGAGTTTAAGGACTATTGCCTAGAGAACTAAATCCTTACTCTCTGCATGCTACCTCACTTATCGCACATCCTCTAGCTACTTAACGTGGTCTGTTTCTTGCTATTAAAGCGCAAGTACTCCTAACACGTTTAAGACTTAGCACGCTAACGCGTCTTCTATATTAACAAGGAAGGCTTCCTACTAGCCTTTAGGGACGCGTTCCTTAATGTGTTTACAAAGGTTAACTGCTAAAAGGCCTTTAAGGCATTAGGGCTTGTTCCTACTAACGTGCAGGTGGTGTTAGATCGCCTTGAAGTGCGGCTGCATACCCCACTAGCAGTACCTCTACCTGAAACGCTGTGGCAATCCAAGACGCTAAGCAATACACACAAGTTTGGGTCTCAATCCAAGCTTGTAAGCGACTCCTTCCAACAATCGCTAAGTGCAGCGTAAGAGGGGTTCTCAAAGCTTGTAAAAGGGGCTGAAGAGATGCTGCACGAAAACGTCCTTATCAAGGCCCACGTGCGAGAGCTTGAAGAGCAATTAGCAGTAATAACTAAGAGAAAATCGCGTAAGAGAAAGCAGATTCAGCATGGTGGCACACTTGAGTATGGCCCAGCAGCATCGCGGGTAGCTGCTGAGGCGTGTGTAGCAGCTCAGCTATCTAAGAAGACTTAGGGTAGAGGTGGTCAACTAGGAGCTCAGTCAACTGTTTAGCGCTGTAGGAACTGCAGCAAAACTAGACACAACACATGAACGTGCTAGGAGGGTACAGAAACATCTTCTAAATCTAATGTAAGCACACAGTATGCTAGGTCACTGTTTAATAGTAAGTAGTTGTAGTTGTAGTAACTTGTGTTAGTCGTGCTAAGAGAAAATGGCTGGTTTAGTGATATGGCCGGCTCGGTGATAATCTACGTTATAACAAAGCAATATTAGAGAATATACTTGCTACTTCTAATAGCAATAACTTAGAAGAACCTAGAAGCCTAAAGGAGGTGTTACTTAGAAGTGATAAAGACCTCTACCTAAAAGCTATGCAAGTAGAGGTAGAGGATCTAATTAAAAGTAATACCTGGTCTATTATTAAGAGACTAAAGACTGCCTCTGTTATAAAAGGCAGGTAGGTTCTTACTAAGAAATATAACTTAGACAATACTATTAAGAAGTACAAGGCTAGGTAGGTTGCTAAAGGCTTTCTACAAAAGTATAGTATAAACTATAAAGAAACCTTTGCATCTACTAGCAAGCCTAGCTTAATTAGGCTACTTCTATCTATATTTGCCTATTTAGATTGGGAAATCTATACATGGGATGTAAAGCAAGCGTTCCCTAATGCAGATAACGTGTTTCACAAGCGAGCGCCGCACCCAACCGAGCGCCGCACTCTCGCTGCCAGAACGCCGGCGCAACAACAGCGCGTAATGTCTCAACCACAACAAGCTCCTACACTCTATACTGAAGCTGATGTACAGCTTGCTATATCTAATATCTTAAGAAACTAAATTCAAAGTATCTAACGCGCTAAGAAAGTCTACAAAGTGCCTAAACAAATAATCTAACGCCAACGCGACAGAACACGCTCTTAACGCGACTGCAAGCTGAATGCGAAGCGCCTTACAAAGCTAGAAGAGGAGGCAGTTGTACTACGTATACTTGAGGAATCTGCGCGTGGCCTACCCTCCTTAAAGGCAGACGTACAAGATATGGCAGATAAACTGCTAAGAGAGCGCGGCGCAAAGCCTGTTGGCAAGAACTAGGTTGACAACTTGGTAAAGCGTACACCAGAGCTCCAGAAGCGGTGGACCCGCCCATACGATCGCCAGCGGGCTGCCTGCGAGGACCCAGCAGTTATCCAGCCCTGGTTCACGCTTGATCAGTCTATAAAGGCGAAGTATAGTATTATAGACAAGGATGTGTACAACTTTAATAAGTCTAGCTTCCTAATAGGCAAGATATTGTTGTAGCTAGTAGTAACAGGCTTAGAGAAGCCTGGGAAGTAGAAGAAGATCTAACCTAGTAATTGTAAGTAGGTTACCCTAGTATAAGGTGTTAGGTCAACAGGGAAGGTTATCCTACTATTCCTTATCCTTGCAGGCAAGGTTCTTATCTCTAACTAGTTTACTAAGGACCTCCTACAGGACTAGGTTATTAATGTTAGTCCTACTAGCTAGACTAACAATAATCTAGCGCTTGCCTGGCTCCACCACTTTAATACGCATGCGAAGCTAGTTAGGGTCTACCAGCTACTTATTATTAATGGCCATGAGAGCCACTGCTCAGTGGCCTTCCAAGATCTCTGCAGAGAGAAGAAGATAATCACTCTCTGTATGCCCCCGCACTCGTCGCACCTGTTGCAGCCACTTGACGTCGCCTGCTTCTCGCCACTAAAGCGCCTGTATAGCGACGAGGTTTCAGCCTTAGCACGCAGTCGCATCCACCATATTAACAAGGAAACCTTCCTGCCAGCCTTTAAATCAGCGTTTAGTAAGGCGTTTACTAGAGAGAATGTTCGCGCAGGCTTTAGAGGTGCTAGGCTAGTCCCACACAACCTAGAGGTGGTGTTATTAAAGCTTAATGTGCGCCTGCGCACGCCAACACCACCAAAACCCAGCAACGTCGCCTGGGAGCCAAAGACACCACGCACTGCTTACAAAGTAGAGGAGCAGTTAACTCTAATTTAAAAGTAGATTTAAATCTATTAAGGGTCTCTAGCAAGTTTGTTAGATAAGTAGGTTAAATAGTCAGCAAAGGGCGCTCAGCAGATAGCTTATAATATAGTGTTAATGCAGGAGGAAATAGGCCACCTTTAAGACGCTGTAGAAGCATCTACAAAGCGCAAGACCTATAAGCAATAATATATACACGCAGAGGAGACCCTTATAGTTAGTAAAGTAGCTAACTTAATTACTAAAAAGGAGGGTAGGGTTTATAGTAAGGGCAAGACACCTGCAAAGAGGGTGTGTGTTAGACAACGCTGTGGGCGTTGCAGTGAGATTAGACATAATTCCTACACTTGCAAGGTGGAAATAGAGGACGTAGATAATAGTAAAGCTTCTAAATAATACTATCTAGGCCTGCAAACAATTATTTATTCGTGTTGTGTTGTGATATAGCGCTGAGCAGGCGTTCTGTTGTTGAAAGTGCGGCGCTCGGTTGGGTGCGGCGCTCGCTTGTGAAACACGTTATAGATATAGATAACATCTATACGCAACTGCCTATAGGCCTAGAAAAGTACATACTACAACGAGCTAAAGAAGATACTACAGATAAAGATCTTCTAAACTCTATTTGTACTGCTATAGAAGATAAGAACTACTCTACTATAGTATGCAAGTTAAACAAAGCTCTGTATGGCTTGAAACAAGCTAGTAGACAATGGCAGCTATTCTTAACTAATATTCTACAAAAGCTAGGATTTAGTAGTCTAAGAAT
>NW_022984863.1:6638-23212 GCF_010094145.1 Didymella exigua CBS 183.55
AGACAAAGCTAGTCTAGATTTGTCTAGGTCCTTCTAGACTAGGAAGAAAGTAGTCTAGTCCTTCCCCTACTTTCTTTACAGTGCAGTGTTGTGGTTAAGCGTAATAGTTGTGTAATAGTTGGTAACTCTAAAAAAGTTGGTGAGGGGTGGCGGTTCGGTGATACCTGGCAGCTTGGTGATAAACCACGTTATATAGAGAGTAAGGATTTAGTTCTCTAGGTAATAGTCCTTAAACTCCTAGTTAAGATAGCTCTTATAGCTGTCTAAGATAAGTAACCTGTACACTCCTACCTAACTCATCTTTGTATGCGTGTTAAAGTGCTTTAACTACTTAAGGCTAAGTATATTGTTTGTCTAACTATTCTTAGAGACTAAGAGCTTCTAATTATAGGGTATATCTGTCTCCTTATACTAGGCAGAGATGTAGACGCGTCCTTTGTAGATAATAAAAGGTGGGGTTGCATACCTAGCGGCGCAGATGCTCTAGATAACAGTAACCCACTCGCGATCACCTAGCTGAACAAGCTCTAGCCAAGCACGACTCTCTAAGCCTGTTACAACCTTTAAAGACAAAGCAACACCTATCTAGAACCTAGTTTTATTAAAGTTGTGTATATTGTTATTACAAACGCTATACTTAACTTAAATATCCTCTACTAGCTTAAACTATGCGTTAATTATCTTAGGATCTTCCTGTAGTATCCTCTGTCTATCCTTAGCTTAATTAAAGGCCATTTTAAGCTCGTCTAAACGCGTCACAAGCCTGCTAGCCTATAATTTGCTAACAGGCTCTTCACCACGCACACTAAGTATCTTATTAGCTATATCTACCACCTTACTTAGCTAGGGCGCAAATCCTTGCAAATTAAGGTTAAGTATATACTAGAAAATTGTCTGCTCCTCTAGTATAGTAAGTTTCTAGCAATTAGCGCGTATGTCTAGTTAAAACATAATATTGTAAAGGTAATTAGAGACCTACTAATAAGGTACGTTTAACGCTCTAGCAGCGCTGTAGATACTACAAAATTAGCTAGCATAGAAGGCCTAGATATTAAGGATAACTCTGCCTTCTCTAGTAGTATTCTAAAGTTGTTGTTGTTAAGGCATGTTGTGTTAGGGTAAAAGGTAGTTGTGCTAAGAGAAAGTGGCTAGTTCAGTGATATAGCCAGCTTAGTGATAATCTACGTTATAGGTCTTGTAAAAAAGGAGACAGAAAATTTACTCTACAATGTGATAGTTCCTAGTTCCTTATATATAAGAGTTTAGAGGTAGTTTAGTGCAACCTTATGCTACGTGACAAGGGCCATAGTTATAAGTTGCTAGATTGTACCCTAGTGGTATTAGGTCATTGTTCACAGCGCGTTGTTACACTACCCCCTTCCTTATAGACAGATAGTCCTAACGTGAGTGTAAAGCGAGTGGGCCGGCTAAGCGAGTGGACCGCCTCAACAAGCCATTAGGCCTTCTACACGCAATCACTCAACACCACAACATTGTACTGTGGCTAACAGTACGTATTCTTAATCGCTGACGTCTACTACATCTTTTTCACACATGCGCGAGTTGTGCCCTATCTCACCACAGCACTTGCAGTGCCTTTTGCCCTGCTTGCCTGCACCTGTTTAGGCCCTACTCTTACATGTTTCCCCCTCTACCTGCGCCCTAACATCACATTAGGCTATTAAATCCTCTACCTATTCCTTTAATAGGTCTCTACCCTTCTAAATCTGCTTTCTTTTGCGTGATTTGCGCTTAGAAGCAGCCTTGTTTGACGCTTCAAGCTGCAGCACTCAGGCTGCCAATAACGTCTGCCTATGCAGTAGCATTGCAGTGCCTCTCTGCAGCTAATTAACAATCTCCACTAACGCACCTCACAAGCGAGCTGATCACCCAAGCAAGCTAATCACCCAAGCAAGCTGATCACCCAAGCAAGCTGATCACTTTTGCCAAGACCACATTAAACTTTACTCTACCTACAATGCCTCAACGCAACAACAAGAAAACGCACCTAAACAAAGCAGACATACAGCTTGCTTTCTAGGCTATCTAACAAGACGCGACACTCTCCTAGCAACGCGCTGCAGCAATCTTCAACATGCCCTAAAGCACTCTTAGCACTTAACTTGCTAGAATCTCTTTACAACGCAATTGCAAGCCTAACATAATAAAGCTAACTAGTACTAAGGAGGAGGTAATTGTCTAGCATGTATTGAAGCTAGATGAGCGAGGATACTCGCCCTGGCTTGCTGATGTGGAGGATATAGCCAATTCTCTGCTTGCTGAGCGCCACTAGCCCCACGTTAGCAAGAACTAGGCTGCTAACTTTGTTAATTGTTAGCTAAAGCTTAAAATTAAGTTTAATTGCAAGTACAACTACAAGAGAGCCCTGTGTAAGGATCCTAAGGTTATTAGGGACTAGTTCTAGTAAGTACAGAATACTAAAGCTAAGTATAGTATTCTAGATAAAGACACCTACAACTTTAACAAATCTAGCTTTATAATAGGTGTTATATCCACAGGAGCTGTTGTAATAGGCTCTAAGTGTTAAGGAAGACTAAAGACAGTGCAGCAGGGCGACTAGGAGTGGACTAGTATTATCTAGGGCATCAACGCAAAGGGCTGGTCTATCCCCCCCTTTATTATCTTCTCTAGCAAGCACCACCTCTCTGCCTAGTATAAAAAGCCTAGTATACCTAACAACTAGATTCTTAATGTCTCTAACAACAGCAAGACTAATAACAAGCTTAGAGTTAAGTGGTGTCGCAGCACATATCATGCGTATTTACCAGCTAATTTGGGGGTGCAAATGTATGTACATTTTGCCTCTATTTTGGCTGCAACAAGTGGCTAAAGCACTTTAATAAGCACACAAAGGCGCGCACTGTTAGCAGCCACTAGCTGCTTATTCTAGACAGCTATAAGAGCTACAACTTAGTTAAATTCTACTAGTAGTGCAAGGAATATAAGATTATTACCTTGTGTATGCCTCTACACATGTCGCACCTGCTGCAGCCACTTAACGTAGGCTGTTTTGCCCTGTTAAAGAAGGCCTATGGCCGCTAAGCCAAGCGGCTGATGCGCAGCAAGATTACTCGCCTTACTAAACTTGAGTTCTTGCTGTGCTTTAAAGCAGCTTTTGACGCCTTAATCACAGAGAGCAACATCTAGGGAGGATTTAGAGGTGCTGGCCTAGTCCTACTTAACCTAGAGGCTGTGCTATTAAAGCTTAAAGTACAGCTGCGCACGCTAACGCTACCTACTGTGGACAACAGTACGTAGGAGTGTAAATCACTAAGCAACACCCTAGAATTTAGGTCTTAACTAAATCTAATTTAAGAGAGGATTAAAAGACAAGCTAATACTAGCATGCTAACTTTAATAATTAAAGCTCTTAATCAGCTCACTAAAGGCGCAGAGCTAATAGCGTATTTACTAGTTTTAGTGCGTAACTAAGTTGCTGACCTACAGGCAGCTAACAAAGCTGCTATACGTTATAAATTGCATAAAAGAAAGCAGTTATAGCAAGTGTATCTAATCTAAGATTTTCTTCTCCACAATCTTTTCTCTAAAATCCTCTAAAATAGACTACAAAAACACTACTGTGGCTTCTAGCCAAACCCTGCTAAGTAACTAATTAGATTGGCTGTAACGTACTCCACAAGCGTGCCGATCACCCAAGTGTACCGGTCACTTTTGCCAAGACCACACCAAACTTCACTCTACTAACAATGCCTTAACGCAGCAACATGAAAAAGCTCTCTAATGAAGCAGACATACAGCTTGCTCTCTAGGCTATCCAACAAGACGCGACGCTCTCTCAGCAACGCGCTGCAGCAATCTACAACGTCTCTCAAAGCACGCTTAGTGACTGACTTGCTAGAGCCACCCTACGCTGCGACTACACACCTAATACTATAAATCTGACAAAGAATGAAGAGGAGGTAATTGTCCAGCACGTGTTGAGGCTAGACGAGCGAGGATACTCGCCCCAGCTTGCTGATGTAGAGGATATGGCCAATTCTCTGCTTGCTGAGCGCCACTAGCCCTACGTTGGCAAGAACTAGGCTGCCAACTTTGTTAAACGTCAGCCAGAGCTCAAAGTTAAATTTAACTGCAAGTACAACTATAAGAGAGCTCTGTGCAAGGATCCTAAGGTAATTAGGGACTAGTTCTAACTAGTAGACAATACTAAAGCTAAGTATAGTATACAAGATAAAGACACCTACAACTTTAACAAATCTAGCTTTATAATAGGCATTATATTAACAGGAGCTGTTGTTACAGGCTCTAAGCGTTAAGGGAGACCAAAGGCAGTGCAGCAGGGCAACTAAGAGTGGACTAGCATTATCCAAGGCATCTGCGCGAAGGGCTGGTCTATCCCACCCTTTATTATCTTCTCTAGCAAGCACCACCTCTCTGCCTGGTACAAGGAGCCTAGTATACCTAACAACTAGGTTCTTAATGTCTCTAACAACAGCTAGACTAACAACAAGCTTAGAGTTAAGTAGTTAAAGCACTTTAATAAGCACACAAAGGCGCGCACTCTTAGTAGCTATTAGCTGCTCATTCTGGACGGCCACAACATCGGGAAAAGTTTTTCCGTTGTCGAAATTGGGAAATCGTGGCATTGTACTGTGGGCAACAGTAGGACTTGTAGGCCTACAACAGTTATTCAATGTGCATTTAATGTCTAGCCAATTTCAAGCTAATGGCTCCAACGGTCCTAACAGCTGCAATAGCCACAACAACTCCTAATCCTGCTATAATAGTAGCTCTACTTAATAAACTATACTTTTATTATATTAATATACTACTATATCTCCTCTTTAAAATAAGCTATTAAACAATATTATAGGCCTAGTAATAGAATAGTTATTAAGTGTAGAAGGTTTTAAGCTTGATGTTCCTTGCTAAGACACTAAGTTAAGATTCTTTGCTAGGGCTCTAGCAGCCTAAATGTTAGAAAATATAAGAATATTATTCAAGAATAGTAGGTAAACCAAGAATTTTACGCCTAGGCCTGCCTGTCCTGCAAGCTCCTGTTGCGCTGCTGCTGTGTGTGTGTGTGTGTGTGTGTGTGTGTGTGCTGGCCAGCAGGTGCCATGCTGTATGCTGTTGCAGCTGCTACGTTGTGTGCGGGCGCAGCTGCAGCTGCTATGGTGTGCTGTCGCAACTTTAAAACACAAACCTTTAATAAACAAACCTTCAACGCTCTATAACTTGCGTTGTAGTAGGCCTACAATAATAATTTTTTGCTTATTTTAAAGCTACAATTTCGCTCTATCTGTATGTAAAATTTTGCAATTTTTAAATATTTAATGCTAGTGCTAGCACCACTAAGGGTAGCTATGTAACAATGTTGCAATATTGTTTTAAGTTTATTAAATATAGGCACTTAGCGTTTTAGCTGTTAGCAACGTTGGCGCGAAATTAGGGCTGTTAGGCGCAAATTAGGGCTGTTAGGGCCGTTGAACAGCTATTGCATGACTATGCCACGACTGTCAGCAACGGCTGGTCTAGGCCGGATTTTGAAAAACTTTTTTCGATGAAGAGCCACAACTTAGTCAAATTCCACTAGTACTGCGAGGAACACAAGATTATTACCCTATGTATGCCTCTACACTTGTCGCACCTACTATAGCCACTTGACGTAGGCTGTTTTTCTCTGTTGAAGAAGGCCTATGGCTGCCAAGCTAAGCGGCTAATGCGCAGCAAGATTACGCGTATCACTAAACTTGAGTTCTTGCCATGCTTCAAAGCAGCTTTTGACGCCTCAATCACAGAGAGTAATATCTAGGGAGGATTTAGAGGTGCTGGCCTAGTCCTACTTAACCTAGAGGCTGTGCTATTAAAGCTTAAAGTACAGCTGTGCACGCTAACGCCACCTACTGTAGACAACAGTACGTAGGAGTCTAAAACACTAAGCAACACCCTAGAATTTAGCAACCTACTCGCTATCTATACAGACGCCTCTTCTATTAAGAAAGGCACAGGAATAGGAATAGGAGTTACTGCTCTAGACTATAAACAGCAGGCTAAAGAAATCTACTCTACTAAATACAATATTGGCAAAGGCCAGATTGTATACAATGGAGAGCTAGAAGGCATAACAAGAGCCTTTGAGTTTGCAGCTTCTATAGCTATAGCAACACAAGAGATCCAAGTCTTTGCAGACAACTAGGCAGCCATTCTAAGGCTAAAGACTCCTTCTAATAACCCTAGACAAGCTTAGCAAATCCGCTACACAAACGCAGCAAAGGCAATTAACAGCAAAGGCGCAATAATTAGCCTACACTAGACCCTAGGACACCTAGATATCACAGGAAATGAAAAAGCAGACGTCTTAGCAAAACAAGCTACAAAACAGCAACCAGTATCTAATACCACAAGCCTTGCAATGACAGGTATTAGGATTAAAGCTATTGCAAGACAAGAGTGGCAACAGAAACTCTAAGTCTACTCCACAAAAGCAAAGCTTAGAAATCCTAGCACCTATGCAGCAAGATTCTTGCTAAAACCAACAAGCAAGATAACACTGCCAAAAAACACTAGAAGAGAAATTGCAAGCGCATACTACCAGCTAAAGCTGGGACATGGATACAACAAAGCATATCTACACAATATACAAAAAACAGAAAGCTCTAAATGCAGCTGTGGATATACACAAACACCTCAACACCTACTGCTTAGCTGTAGAAACTACAGAGAAGCAAGAAAGAAAATAAAGAGCAGCCTACAGGAGACAAGACTTACAATATCCCTTCTCCTAGACACAAACAGGGGAATCTAAGCTACACTAGCTTTTATTTAAGAAACTAAAGTAGTTACACGCAAGAGGTACCTACAGCAAATAACAGACAACTGATTTTCTTTGTTTATAACTAGAGCATAGGCTCTCACTATATATCTACGAACCTATATATACTATTCCCTTACACAGAAAAAACTTGTCAATTACTAGAGCAGCCTCACTGCTCTCGTCCTATATAGTCTTAGACTCACACAGGACGTTAAACTAATCAATCAATCGATCAATCAATCAATCAATCTAGGAGAGATAAGCTCTATCTTGCCTAGGCCTACTGCCTCTTCTAAACGACCTGCTAGCAGACCTGCTACCCCTCCTATGCCTAGACTTCCACCTTTCCAATTTAACGCTGCCACTAGACCTGTTGCCTAGGCACCTATTTTTAAGACAATAGAAGATTGATTGATTGATTGATTAGTTTAACGTCCTGTGTGAGTCTAAGACTATATAGGAAAAGAGCAGTAAGGCTACTCTAGTAATTTACAAGTTTTTTCTGTGTAAGGGAATAGTATATATAGGTTTGTAGACATATAGTAAGAGCCTGTGCTCTAGTTATAAACAAAGGAAATTAGTTGTCTATTATTTACTATAGGTACTACTTACGTGTGCCTACTTTATTTTCTTAAATAAAAGCTAGTGTAGCTTAGATTCCCCTGTTTATGTCTAGGAGAAGAGATATTATAAGTCTTGTCTCCTGTAGGCTGCTCTTTATTTTCTTTCTTACTTCTCTATAGTTTCTACAGCTAAGTAGTAGTTTTTAAGGTGTTTGTATATATGCGCAGCTGCATTTAGAGCTTTCTTTTTTTTATAACGTACCCCACGGGCGAACGACTCAACGGGCGAGCGACTCACTTTTGCCAAGCCCACACCAAACCTCACCCCATTATGGCCTCTATCAGCCCACTTCGGCGCTGCGCAGGGTAGAACAACCTGTAATATTACTTAGAAACTACTTCTACATCATTCTTGCACGTTCGCGCGTTATGTCCAGTCTTGTTACACTGTCCACAGCGCCTTTAGGTTGGCTCAGCCCCATTAGCGCGCACTTGCTTCTTTGCCTTCTTCCCATCACTACGCGCCCTAAACTCCTTTAGAGTTATTAATTGCAGGCCATCCTTAACTGTTAGGGTCCCTTCTGCCTAGACTTGCTTTCTCTTGTGCAATTTCTGGCGTGCAGCGGCCTTGTTAGCTATTTTAAGCTCAGCAATCTGTTTCTCTGCAAGCACAAGCTTGTGCGTGACTATTGCTGCGCCCTTAATGTAATGCTCAAGCGCGCTTGTTGTAGAATTTAGTAAGCTACCCTAGTATTTCTAGAACTTGTCTTGAATTAGAGTAGATCGCGACCTAAATTCTAGGGTATTGCTTAGGGTTTGCAACTGCTAGGGCTCTTTGTTAACAGGGAGTTGTAGTAATAGAGTGCACAGCTTCACATTAAGGCTGCTTATAACCTGTTCTAGGTTAAACAGGACTAGTCCAGCGCCTTAGAACCCTCCCTAGATGTTGCTAGTAGTAATTGCAGCGTTGTAGGCGCGTATAAAGCATGGCAGGAACTCAGTCTTTGTAATGTGGTTAATCTAGCTGCGCATAAGGTTGTCAGCTTAGCGCCTATACGCCTGCTTCAAAGGGGCAAAACAGCCTACATTAAGCGGCTGTAGAAGGTGCGATAAGTGTGGAGGCATACATAAGGTGATAATCTTGTTATTCCTGCAGTATTGCTAGAATTCAAGCAAGTTATAGCTCTCATAACTATTAATAACTAGCAGACGGTAGGTCCTAACAGTACGCTCCTTTGTATGCGCGTTAAAGTGCTTTAACTACTCCAGACTAAGCTTGTTAGTAGTCCAGCTGTTCTCAGAGACTGCAATAACCTAGTCTTAGGGCAGACCCTCCTCTTTGTACTAGGCAGAGAGGTGATGTCGCGCCTTGAAGATAATAAAGGGTGGTATAGCCCAGCCTGCCCTATTAATGCCCTGGATGACTGTTGTCCACTCCTAGTTGCCCTGTTGAATAGACTTTGGCCGTCCACGACGCTCTGAGCCTGTAACAACTGCTCCTGTGGATATCTGGCCTATTATAAAGCCTGTCTTGTCAAAGTTGTACGTGTCTTCATCCAGGATGCCATACTTGGCTTTAGTATTCTCTACAAGCTAGAACCAGCCCTGTATGATCTCTAGATCCTCACAGAGGGCTCGCTTGTAGTCGTACTTGCGATTAAACCTCACTTTAAGCTCTGGTTGACGCTTAACAAACGTACTGGGCCAGTTTACGCCAACATAGCCTAGATTGCGCTCAGCGCGCAAAGAATTGGCCATATCAGCCACAGCTGCAAGCCGAGGGGGAAATCCTCGCGCAGCTAGCTGAAGGATGTGATCAACAATCACCCACTCCTTATTCTTGTCTAGGTTCCGTGAGTTGGGTGCAGAATCAGCGCGTGAAGGTCGTCCAGCGCGTTGTTTGTTTAGTGTAGCTTGAGGAACCTTGTAGATAGCTGCAGCGCGCCGCTTAGAGAGATTCGCGTCTTGTTTGAGAGCCTGGAGCGCAAGCTGTATCTGACGTTCTTTTGACGCGTCTAAGTGGTGTTGTTAAGAAGGCATTGGTGTAGGAAGGGTGGTTTGGTGGGGGCTTGGCAAAAGTGAGTCGCTCGCCCGTTGAGTCGTTCGCCCGTGGGGTACGTTATATTGTATAGATATACTTTGTTATATCTATGTCTAAGCTTTAGCTAGTAGTATGCGCTTGCAATTTCTCTTCTAGTGTTTTTTAGCAGTGTTATCTTCCTTAATAGTTTTAACAAGAATCTTGGTGTATAGGTGCTAGGTTTTCTAAGCTTTGCTTTTGTAGAGTAGGCTTAGAGTTTCTGTTGCTACTTATGCCTTGCAATAGCTTTAATCCTAATACCTGTTATTGCAAGGCTTGTAGTATTAGATACTAGTTGCTATTTTGTAGCTTATTTTGCTAAGGCGTCTGCTTTTTTGTTTCCTGTGATATCTAGGTGTCCTAGGGTCTAGTGTAGGCTAACTGTTGCGCCTTTGCTGTAAATTGCCATTACTGCGTTTGTGCAGTAGATATGCTAAGCTTGTCTAGGGTTATTAGAAGGGGTCTTTAGCCTTAGAATAGCTGCCTAGTTGTCTGCAAAGACTTAGATCTCTTGTGTTGCTGTAGCTATAGAAGCTGCAAACTTAAAGGCTCTTGTTTTGCCTTCTAGCTCTCTATTGTATACAATATAGACTTTGCCAATATTATATTTAGTAGAGTAGATCTCCTTAGCCTGCTGTTTGCAGTCTAGAGCAGTAAATCCTATTCCTATTCCTGTGCCTTTCTTAATAGAAGAGGTGTCTGTGTAGATAGTAAGTAGGTTGTCCCCTAGCCTCTGTAGCATTTGCGTTTTATATTGTTCTACTTCTTCTTCTTTAGATAGTTTAGAGATCTTTGCTGTGTATAATATAGTCTTGTTCTAGGGGCAGAAATAGTAGTCCTGCAGTTTTTCTTCTTCTGTGCTAGGAGTAGTGTTTTATATTAATTGTATAATTTGCATAAGCTAAGTAAATAGGCCTCTTCTTAGCCTTAGGAGAGCAGCTACTTCCTCTTGTTCTGTGCTAGACTCTAAGTCTTCTTGTTATAACTGTAGAGTAGCTTTTAGAGTCTTAATTATAATATAAATAGGGTGGTATTTAGGTAGCTTCCTAGCTCTAAAGGCGTTTTTTCTTAAAGCAGTATTTAGTCTTATAGCAGGGGGAGGAAGTGCTACTTCTGTCACCTATAGTGCTATAGGAGAGGTCCTAAAGGTTCCTAGGATTTTCCTTAGGGCAAGATTCTGTAGTCCTTAGAGTTGCTTTCCTATTCCTGCTTGTTGTTTCTAGAAGACCTGTTAGCTATAATCTATAATGCTAGAAACGCATGCTAAATATAGCTGTCTTATAGCGCTAGGGGGGAGGCCTCTATTGCTGTTTGCAAGTCTGCACATTCTATAGAAAGCGTTTCTTGCTTGGCTAATCCTTGTAGCTACGTGTTCCTTGAATGAGATTGCATTGTCAAAGTAGATTCCTAGCCACTTTACTGTCTTTTTAGGCTCTATAGTAGACCTGTTTAGTAGTGTAAGTGTAGAGCTAATAGCTTTGTTACTTGTTATAAAGTGAATAAGCTCTGTCTTTGCTGCATTAAATTCTATAGCGCATCTTGCTCCTTTAGCAAATAGGCTTGCTATGTCTCTTTCTAGCATGCGGACAATCTTCTTTAGGCTAGTAGATAATGCTGTAATTGCTAGGTTGTCTAGGTAGGATAGGGAGTAGTTTGTAATACAATGAAACAGAGGTCTAATATATATTAGAAATAGGATTGGTGATTAATTAATTGATTGATTAGTTTAACGTCCTGTGTGAGTATAAGACTAATAGGACAAGAGCAGTGAGGCTGCTCTAGTAATTTACAAGTTTTTTCTGTGTAAGGGAATAGTATATAACGTACCTCACGGGCTCGTGGATCACCCGGGCTCGTGGATCACTTTTGCCAAGCCCCCACCAAAACCACCCCATTCTGGCGCAAAATAGCCCACTTTGGCCCTGTATAGTACAAAGCAAGATGCGATATCATTCAGAGTCTACTTCTACTACCTTCTGGCAGGTACGCGCATTATGCCCAGTCTCTTTGCACTGTGTACACTGTTGTTGAGATGGTTCACCTACTTCAGCGCGCACCTGCCTCTTTAGCTTCTTCCCATCACTACGCGCCCCAAAGTCCTTAAGAGCAGCTAAACAAGCCCCTTCCTCAACTGTTAAGGTCCCCTCTGCTTAAACCTGCTTTCTTTTGTGTAATCTACGTCGCGTAGCAGCCTCATTTGCCGCTCAAAGCTCTGCAATCTCCTTTTGCGCCAACACTAGCTTGTGCGCGATAATTACTGCTCCCTTTAAGACCTTCTTAAAAGCCTCTACTATAGACGTTAGTAAGCTATCTACATGCCTCTAAATCCTTGCCTTCACGAGCGTTGATTGCAATCCTAATTTAAGGGTATTGCTTAGGGTTTGCGACTGCTAGGGCTTATTGCTGGGGAGTAGTAGTGATAGAGTATGTAGCTAGACATTAAGCACTATTATAACCTGTTCTAGGTCAAATAGGACTAATCTAGTGCCTTAAAACCCTCCTTAGATATTACTAGGAGTAATTGCTGCATTATAGGCGCGTATAAAGCATGGTAAGAACTTAAGCTTTGTAATGTGGGTAATCTAGTTGCGCATAAGATTCTCAGCTTGGCGGCCATACGCTGTCTTCAAAGGCGAGAAACACCCCACATCAAGAGGCTGCAGGAGGTGTGATGAGTGTGGAGGCATGCAGATAGTGATAATCTTGTTCTCCTTGCAGTATTCCTAGAAAGCGAGCGAGTCATGGCTCTCATAGCCGTCAATTGCGAGCAGTTGGTGGATGCTAACTACTCTCTTCTTTGTATGCTTATTAAAGTGCTTTAACCACTGCAGGCTAAGCTTATTTATTGTCCAGCTATTCTCAGATACTGCGATAACCTAATTGTGAGGTAGATCCCCCTCCTTGTACTAGGCAGAGAGGTGATGGCGGCCCTTGAAGATAATGAAGGGTAGAATGGCCTACCCTGTCGCGTTGATGCCCTAGATGACTGTTGTCCACTCTCTGTTGCCTTGCTACACTACCTTTGGCTGTCCTTGTCTCTCTAAAGCTGTAACAACTAAACTAGTAGATATCTAGCCTATCATGAAGCTAGCCTTGTTAAAGTTGAATGTATCTTTATCTAGGATGCTATACTTAGCTTTAATGTTGGCTGCTAGGCTAAACTAGCCTTGTATAATCTTAGGATCCTCGCAGAGGGCTCTCTTGTAGTTGTATTTGCGATTAAACTTTGTTGTGAGCTCAGGGCGGCCTTTGACAAACATACTGGGCCAGTTTGAGCCAACTTGGCCCATATTGCGCTCTGCGCGCAAAGAATTGGCCATATCAGCCACAGCTGCAAGCCTGGGGGGAAATCCTCAGGTGACTAGCTCAAGTATATGCTCAACAACTACGTCCTCCTCAATCTTAGTCAGATTCTTTGATTTGGGCTAGTAATCTGCTTGTGGAGTCTATCCTGCGCGTCAGCGGCTTAGTGTTGATTGAGCAACATTGTAGATAGCTGCAGCGCGTCGCTGAGAGAGTGTTGCGTCTTGTTTAAGAGCCTGAAGGGCAGTCTGTATCTGACGTTCATTAGAAGGTTCTATCTAGCGTTGTTGTTGAGGCATCACGTAGGAAGGTAGAGTTTGGTGGGGGCTTGGCAAAAGTGATCCACGAGCCCGGGTGATCCACGAGCCCGTGAGGTACGTTATAGGTTTATAGACATATAGTGAGAGTCTGTGCTCTAGTTATAAACAAAGGAAATTAGTTGTCTGTTGTTTGCTATAGGTACTACTTATGTGTGCCTACTCTAGTTTCTTAAATAAAAGCTAGTGTAGCTTAGATTCCCCTGTTTGTGTCTAGGAGAAGAGACATTGTAAGTCTTGTCTCCTGTAGGCTGCTCTTTATTTTCTTTCTTGCTTCTCTGTAGTTTCTACAGCTAAGCAGTAGGTGTTGAGGTGTTTGTGTATATCCACAGCTGCATTTAGAGCTTTCTGTTTTTTGTATATTGTATAGATATGCTTTGTTGTATCCATGTCCAAGCTAATAGGATTGGTGAGACAGGGCTGCCTTGTGGAATTCCTGCTGTAATGCTGCTAAGGCCTTCTGTTTCTCCATTAAAGGATAGTCTTAGCTGGCGCTTAGATAGGAATAATTGAACCCATGCTATTAAGTTGCAATGTAGCTGTAGCTGTTGTAGTATAGCAAGTAGCTGGTTTAGAGCGACGTAGGATAGGGAGTAGTTTGTAATAGATTGAAACAGAGGTCTAATATATATTAGAAACAGGATTGGTAAGACTAGGCTGCCTTGTGGAATTCCTGCTGTAATGCTGCTAAAGCCTTCTATTTCTCTATTAAAGGATAGCCTTAGGTGGCGCTTACATAGGAATAATTGGACCCATGCTATTAAATTATAAGGTAGCTGTAGCTGTTATCATATAGCTAGTAGCTAGTTAAGGGCAACGTGGTCAAAGGCACCTTTAATATCTAGGAATACTGTAGAGGTTGTGCGTTTTAGTTTTCTTTGCTCTTAGACCTAGTTTAGCAGCAGTATAGATGCGTCTATTGTAGATTTTTGTGTTCTTCCTCCTAGTTGTGAGGGGTAAAGAATAGCTGTTGTTTCTGCAAGAGTTCTAAGGCGTTTTGCTACTACTCTTTCTACAACCTTGCCTAGGCAGCTAAGAAAGGCAATTACTCTATAGGCTTTAGGTGCAGTGTAATAAGGGTTGTTTAGCTTTTTTAGGATAATTCCTGTTACTTTCTTCTATTTCTATATGTAGTAGCTATAGTTAAATAGAGCAGAGAAGATAGAGAAAAATCTTTCTGTCTTTGCTTTGTATGCTGCAGTAATAATCTCTTGTGTTAGGGCGTCTAGTCCTGGAGAGCTGCATTGGATTTGTGCTAAGCAAGCGTATGCTAGCTCTTCTATAGTAAGATTAGGCCATTCCTAGTTGCTTAATTGGTAGTTGTTCCACTCTTTAGGCCTAGAGGCAGGAGGGCTGGGGAAGAGAGTTTCTCTTAGTGCAGAGCATTTGCCTTGAAAAGATTCCTCTATTCCCCTTAGGCCTTAGATAGCAGGTATGTTCTAGCTATAAGTAGTTCTAGTATAAGCCATAGCTTTAAAGACTAATTTAGGGTCCTCTCTCTCTAGGAAATGGTTCTAATAGTCGCGTTTTGCTATTTTAATAGCTTGTAGATAGCTGTTTCTAGCTATTAGGTATTCTCTTTTCTAGGTGTAGGCACTTGTTAGGCTAATAGCAAGTTCCCTCTGTAGTTTGCGTTGTTTGCTGAGCATGCTTGTCCTAAGTGCTTTTAGGTCTTGATTCCACCAGGGCTTGCTTTTTGCAGTGGTAGAACATTGCGGAATTGCTGCCTTAGCTGCTTTAGTTATAGCTGTAGTAAGCTCTTTGGCTAGTGTTTCTAGCTGCTCTTCTAGGTCCTGGTCTTCTCCTTAGATAAGTGCTAGAGATCTGCTTGCAGAGTAGTTTAGAGTGCTCGCGTTGCTAAGAGCGGAGCTGTTTACTTTCTCCTTTGCTAGTACTTTGCTAAACAGGTTCTAGTTTGCTTTCTTTATATTAAACATAGGAGCAGGTTTGTTAAGTTAATGTATTCTAGGCATCCTTATTGTGAATAAGATGCCTAGGTAGTTACAGCCAATTCCTCCTAGCGTTTGCTAGTCTTCTATAAGGTTTGCTAGCTGTGTTGTAGCAAAGGTTAGGTCTAGGACACTCTCTCTATTTATATTAGGCCTAAAGAAAGTGCCTGTGCTAGGACTGTTTAGTAGTTCTAGGTCTTGTTCTTCTAGCTAAGTAACAAAACTAGTTGCTCTTGGAGTTATAGTAGACACTATAGGGTCCCACTATAGGTGGTTAATATTGAAGTCGCCAAGCAGGATGGCGGAGGGCAAGATAGAGGTGCTAAGGAGCTTTCTCTCTATTGTAGTGTTGCCTTGTGTGTCTAGCTAGTTGTAGACATTGTAAATAGAGAAGGTTGTTCTAGAGCTCTTCACTATAATAGCTAGGAAGTTAGGATCAGGACTAGTGTCTGCTAATATAGTAACTTGCGCTTGTGTAGTGCGTGCAGAGTAGACTAAAACACGTGGTCTTATGCTATAATCTTGTAACAAAGGAAGGATTTGTGTAAAGGAGGGGTAATTTATAGAGTGTGTGTCTAAGTAATCTAAAGAAGATTGTCTAGCAGGAATAAGCTTAGGCTCTTATACTAGTACAAGGTCTATTACTGTAAAGTTATAAGACTTTGTTCTTATAATCTTTCTCTAGCGTATTACCTTCTTAGGTATAGCGCTATGCTTACCTAAGCATTGCTATTGTAATCTCCGAGAAGAGAGGATTAGAATGGTGTGCTTACGAAGCCTGTATCTCCTCTCGTTCTTAAGATATGCTGTTCTCTATTTTTAGTAACTAGAAATGTTCTAGACCCTCTGCTTACAAATAGAGTAGCCTACTCTGTAAGATGCTGACGTATACAATTACGCATACACCTACGTAATCTTGCTTGCATATACAGCAATACTAAGCTTAGATGCAGTAGACCTACTAAGAGGAGTCTAGAACGTTCTGCTTAGAAATACAGACAGAGGAGAGGAAGCATAAATACCTCTGGCTCTCCCCCCTCTGTTCGCTCTGTACCTAGCCTAGGAATCTTTCCCTAGTATCTAATATAATAACTTGTCTATTATATTACATAACCCTACCTTACCTCTATTAGGCTATACGCTTCCTATTTAGACAAAGCTAGTCTAGATTTGTCTAGGTCCTTCTAGACTAGGAAGAAAGTAGTCTAGTCCTTCCCCTACTTTCTTTACAATTACTAGTTCTACTACAAGTTGCAAGGCGCTCTCTATTGCTTGTGCGCTCTTGTTTAGATTTACTTGTAGGATCCTTAAGTTGTCTAGCATTCTAGGTTTGTTTGCGCGTTTAGTGTAGCTTTATAAGCTGCACATTGTGTGCTATCTGCAGTGTGTGCCTCTTTGCAGTTTATGCACATAGGTAGAGTGTGTGCACAGGTCTTGCCTTTAGCATTACACGTATTACACTTGTGGAGTGCTGTAGGGTGCTCCTTTGCACAGATTTTACAGGTAGTGCTATAGAGGCACCTAGTCTCTGTGTGGCTGTAGCGCTGGCAGTTTTGGCATTGT
>NW_022984864.1:0-3262 GCF_010094145.1 Didymella exigua CBS 183.55
GCACTCAGCTTAGAGTACGCAGGGAATATCAACTGTGTAGTCTTCTTACGCCGGGCTCATAACTGTGGAAGCTGAGTGGTCTCTGATCGTTGATCAAGTGTGAAGAAAGTGATCAAGTTCCTTGTTCTATCTACGGTGCTGAATGAGCAGAATATATACACCAATGCTCATCCAGCTATACCCTAATTGGAGCCCTAATCACGGCTCCAAGCTATACCCGATTCCGCTCACCATGGCGTGATAGATCGCCAGTGTCTGATCGGTCCAATATCTAGATGCGGATCACGTGATATGCACCCTCACCTCGATCCTTGCTGCGACACAAGCTTAGATAAGGCCTTTGTGCTAGGCTTAAAGTCCTTAAACCTGCCTTTAGCCTCAGGATTAAGAGTAAAGCACTAGAGTACTAATAGGTAGAGCCTACAGACGCACGTTAATTAACCTGTTAATTAGTCCTTCTTTAGGTAATTATTTAGCTTAGGCTCTGTAATAGACAGAGATGTAAAGCTTCCTAGTAGCTAAGTTGCGTTTTAGGCTGTAGGTACTATTTGTTAATACTAGCTAATTAAATCCTGCAGGGTAGGAGTTAGCAGAAGGGCATTTAATTTGCCTTGCTCTATAGCGAGGAACTGGGCTTAAGCCCATGCCTCATCTCCTAAGTCCCGTACAGCATAGATAAATCGCCACTGTGCTCAGGTCTCTGTCATCTCTGGCATGCTCTCCTAAGCACATTGAGATGTGATCTGCGAGTATTTGTCCAGCCAGGCCTGGGTGCTCTGGTTCTTTGGCTTCTTCTGAATATCGCTGTACTTGGCAGCAAGCTCTAGCCTGCGCTGCTGGTCTGTGACCTTAAAATGCTTTCAGAGCGTCGTAAGCTGACTCTAAGGATCGTCGTGCTCTGCCCTATTAATAAGGTGGACGTGTGACATAGCGACAGTGCGTAGGATCTCAAGATTAACCTCACTAATTACTTTTTAGATTAACTCCTAGCGTTTAGACTTGATCTCCTAGATCTTCTACTTGTCTACTAAGGCCTTATTAGATAGCTCTGCAACAGGTGGTAGAGACAGAGTAGCTAAATCAGGATTGCAGTACTGCTATACGCCCTTAATTATAGCGTATTGTTATTTAGCAGCATACTAAGGTATCTAGTCTACAGAACCTTGTAGGATTGTAGTAGCTATAGTAGCAAAAGAGCTGCCTTGCTAATTAGCAGAGAAAATAAGGTAAAACCTTAAAGTGTAAGAACTAGTTCTTACAGTGTTGCGTAAATACAACAACAGCAGGCGCGCAGTAATAGGAGGATTGCAGTAACAACATGTACAATGTGTATAACAATTAATAGTACTAGAGGCGTGGAGATAGCCTTAGTAGACAAGATATAATCTTAAAAGGTTGCGACAACAGTAGGCATGTAACAATAGGAGGATTGTAGGGACAACGTGTACTTTGTGTACAGCGTGTATAGCAATTAATTAAAAAAAAAGGGTGAATAATCTTATTTAAGTATCACAGCGTAGTGCAGGGATACTAGGCTTATAACTGTTAGATGTAGGAGCACAGGGCAGATACAAATAAGGCAGAAGGTTGTTGTATTAAGGGAGCTACAGTGAGCAATTATATACACAACTAGATAAGTAAGCAGGTGACTAACACAGTCACGTGAGGTGCAGTTCACAGTGTACCGTATGAACTGAGGTGCCAGGCTGACACTTAACTTAAGTATCCTCTACTAGCTTAAACTATGCGCTGATTATCTTAGGATCTTCCTGTAGTATCCTCTGTCTATCCTTAGCTTAATTAAAGGCTATTTTAAGCTTGTCTAAACGCGTTACAAGCCTGCTAGCCTATAGTTTGCTAACAGGCTCTTCACTACGCACACTAAGTATCTTATTAGCCATATCTGCCACCTTACATAGCTAGGGCGCAAATCCTCACAAATTAAGGTTAAGTATATACTAGATAATTGTCTGCTCCTCTAGTATAGTAAGTTTCTAGCAATTAGCGCGTACGTCTAGTTAAAATGTAATATTGCAAAGGCAATTAGAGACCTACTAATAAGGTACGTTCAACGCTCTAGCAGCGCTGCAGATACTGCGAAATTAGCTAGTGTAGAAGGCCTAGATAGTAAGGATAACTCTACCTTCTCTAGTAGTATTCTAAAGTTGTTATTGTTAAGGCATGTTGTGTTGGGGTAAAAGGTGGTCGTGCTAAGAGAAAGTGGCCGGTTTGGTGATATGGCTGGCTCGGTGATAATCTACGTTAAAGATAACGTGTTTCACAAGCGAGCGCCGCACCCAACTGAGCGCCGCACTTTCAACAACAGAACGCCTGCGCAGCGCTATATCACAACACAACACAAATAAATAATTGTTTGCAGGCCTAGATAGTATTATTTAGAAGCTTTACTATTATCTACATCCTCTATTTCTACCTTGCAAGTGCAGGAATTATGTCTAATCTTACTACAACACCTACAGTGTTGTCTAACACACACCCTCTTTGCAGGCGTCTTGCCCTTACTACAACCCCTACCCTCCTTTTTAGTAATTAAGTTAGCTACTTTACTAACTATAAGGGTCTCCTCTACGTGTATATATTGTTGCTTATAGGTCTTGCGCTTTGTAGACGCTTCTACAGCGTCTTAAAGGCAGCCTATTTCCTCCTGCATTAACACTATATTATAAGCTATCTGCTAAGCGCCCTTTACTAACTATTTAACCTGCTTATCTAACAAACTTGCTAGAGACCCTTAATAGATTTAAATCTACTTTTAAATTAGAGTTAACTGCTCCTCTACTTTGTAAGTAGTGCGTGGTGTCTTTAGCTCCCAGGCGACGTTGCTAGGTTTTAGTGGCGTTAGCGTGCGTAGGCGCACATCAAGCTTTAATAACACCACCTCTAGGTTATGTGGGACTAGCCTAGCACCTCTAAAGCCTGCGCGAACGTTCTCTCTAGTAAACACCTTACTAAATACTAATTTAAAGGCTAGCAGGAAGGTTTCCTTGTTAATATGGTGGATGCAACTGCGTGCTAAGGCCGAAACCTTGTCGCTATACAGGCGCTTTAGTGGCGAGAAGCAGGCGACGTCAAGTGGCTGCAACAGGTGCGACGAGTGCGGGGGCATACAGAGAGTGATTATCTTCTTCTCTCTGCAGAGATCTTAGAAAGCCACTAAGCAGTGGCTCTCATGGCTGTTAATAATAAGTAGCTGGTAGACCCTAACTAGCTTCGCATGTGTATTAAAGTGGTAGAGCTAGGC
>NW_022984864.1:4352-21565 GCF_010094145.1 Didymella exigua CBS 183.55
TCTGCTTCCTTTTGCGCAATTTCTGCTTAGTTATTACTGCTAATTGCTCTTCAAGCTTAGTAATCTAGGCTGCTTAAAGCGCGTTCTGATGCAGCATAAGCTCACTGCCTCTAACAAGCTAAGAGAAGCCTGCTTGCGCAGTAATAGGCAACTAAGTAAAAGACTTGCGTACAAGCTTTAACTAAGATCTAAACTTGTAGGTATTGCTTAGAGTCTTTAACTGCCACAGCGTCTCTAGGAGGAGGGGTTCTAGCAGGGTACGCAGGCGCACTTTAAGGTAATCTAACACAACCTGCGCGTTAAGAGGGACTAGCCCTGCTACCTTAAAGGCCTTGCAACAGTTCTCTGCTGTAAACACATTAAAAAATATATCCTTAAAGGTAGGGAGGAAGCCTTCTTTGTTAATGTAGAAGATGTGCTTGTATGCTAAGTCTTGTACGCACTAAGAGTACTTACGCTTTAATAGCAAGAAGCAGACTATATTAAGCAGCTAGAGGATGTGCAATAAGTAAGGTAGCATACAGAGGGTAAGGATTATGTTTTTAAGGCAGTAGTCCTTAAAATCCTAGTTAAGGTGGCTCTTATAGCTGTCTAAAATGAGCAGCCTGTACGCCCCCACCTGGCTCGCCTTTGTATGCGCGTCAAAGTGCTTCAGCCACTTAAGGCTGAGCGCGTTGTTTGTCCAGCCGCTCTTGGAGACAGAGAGCTTCCAATTGCGTGGTATATCTGCCTCCTTGTACTAGGCAGAGATGTAAACGCGTCCTTTGTAGATAATAAAAGGCAGGGTACAAGATCTAGTAGCGCAGACGCTCTAGATAACTGTTACCCACTTGCGATCACCTAGCTGAACAAGCTAAGGTTAATTACGTCTCTCTGCGCCTGTAACAACCTTTATTAAGCTAATAACACATATCTAGAAGCTAGTCTTATTAAAGTTGTGCATGTTGTAGTTGTGTATGCTGTATTTAGCTTTTGTGTCCTCTACTAGCTTAAACCACGCGCTGATTGTCTCTAGATCCTCCTGCAGCATCCTCTGCCTATCTTTAGCTTGATTAAAGGCCATCTTGAGCGTAGCTGAACGCGTCACGAAGCGCTCAGCCTAGTGCTTGCTAACAGGCTGCCCACCACGTACACCTAACAGTTTGTTGGCCATATCTGCCACCTCGCACAGCCAGGGCGCGAATCCTCGCGAATTAAGGTTAAGAATGTATTGTACAATTGTTTGCTCTTTAGTGCGCGTAAGCTTATATTGTGTGTTACGTCTATTATTAATATAGAGTCTGCCTCTATACCTAGCACTTAAGGTTGTACATAGTATGTTAAATGCCTAAGCAGCGCTTTAGAGGCTTTTAAATTTATATAATTAGAAAGTAGAAAGGGCAAGATTAATTCTACCCTCTTGTTTAGATAATTGCACATCTTATTAGTAAGGCATTACGTGTTAATATTAATAGTTGTGGTCTTGGCAAGAAATGGCCCGGGTGCTGGGTTGGCCTGGGTGCTGGGGGTTTACGTTACGCCTAGGATTAATTAATGTTCTCCTATAGAAGTGAGCTTGTCTATCATCTAGGACTTGAATGTCTAATAGAGCTAGTGGTTACTATTAAACTTCCCTACATCAGGAAGCTTAAGCTTCGTGAAGCCTAACTAGGTTGCAGTGGTGGCTGTTATTAGGGCGGGAGAGATGTTAGCTGTTGCTAATCTCTGCTGTTCCTCGTCCTTGTACGCCTGTATGCCTGCTTGGATAGCCTGTTGTATGTATTTGTTTGTCATGTTAACTATTAGTTAGGATTGCTAAGGTGTTTGTGGAGGGTTCAGAGGTCTGGTTGTCAGCTGTTTAACCTCCAGCAACCTGACTGTATCTTCGGGCAGGGCGGCCTAGGCCGAGTAAGTGGCCAACAGAGTCAGAGCGCGTTTGTAAATGGTCTCTAGCTATTCCGCAGGTGCTAGAGTGCTCGCGCAGTGTTGCAATTCTGTGCGAACGTCTGATCAGGAGTTGGTACTCAAGCAGAGTTTAATTCTATATTCAACAAGGCGCCCTACAACAGCATCGGCGTTTTTGCTTATTGTGAGTGGTTCCTTGCGGATGCTTAATAAACAAACAAATAAAGAGGATGAACAAATCCAAATGTAAGGAGCTGGCCTCTGTAGGCTATTTGCAAGTATGAATCAAATAGATTTGTTGAGGAGTAGCTGCAGGCGGAGGTCTGCAGACTTTTATGTCCTCCGTGCGGAGGTTACACAATTAGTCAAGATTGGGACCTCCTGACTGGGGGTACAGCTGGGCAGGCACCTCCTCTCGGAGGTTGGCCGAGGCCGGCGAGCGCCGAGGCGCTACCATCGGGCCTAGCCCGTTACATCACATTGTTGTTATATTGTCCTACAAGGAATGCTGTAGACTGCCTCAGCACGTTGCAGGCTTGTAATCTAGTTGTATTTAATGTTAGAGAGGTTAAGCTGCATGTTAGCTTCAGTATAGGGCTTGTAAGATTGTGGTTGTTAAGACATTACGCGTTGAGTGTCGCGCATGCGCTTTGCTGGTGTTCGTGGGGCGCTCACTGAGGTGGGGCGCTCACTGATAAAACAGGTTACAGGCTTTTTACACGTGCGCAAGTTATGCCCTACCTTATAACACTGTTTATAGTGTCTTTAGGTTGCCTTACCTCCTTTAATACGCGCTTGCTTCCCTACCTTCTTACTATCACCACGCGCCCTAAACTTAGTTAGAGTAGTTAATTAAAGGCCTTCCTTAGCTGTTAGGACCCCTTCCTGCTGTAACTGCTTTCTTTTATGCAATTTATGTTGTGTAGAGGCCTTATTTGCTGCTTAAAGCCTAGTAATTTCCTTTTAAGCTAATACTAGCTTATACACTACTATAGCTGCGCCTTTAGTAAGCTTTTTAAAGGCCTTAACTATTAAAGTTAGTAAGCTGCTTACATGCCTTTAAATCCTCTCTTAAATTAGTGTTAATTGTGACCCTATTTGTAGGGTATTGTTAGGGGTTTAGGACTACTAGGGAGCATCTTCTACAGTAGGTAATAGTAGGGTATATAGGCAGACATTAAGACCTATTATAACCTATTCTAGCTTAAAGGGAACTAGTCTAGCGCCTTAGAAGCCTCCTTAGATATTACTAGGAGTAAATAAATCCTTATAGGCGCCTATAAAGCATAGCAGGAACTTAGTTTTAGTAATATGCGTAATTCTGTTGCGCATAAGATCCTTAGCTTAGCGCCTATATAGCTTCTTTAAAGGGGTAAAACAACCTACATCTAGTAGCTGTAAGAGGTATAATAAGTGTAGAGGAATATATAGTGTGATAATGTTTGCTTCCTTGCAGTATTGTTAGAAGTCTAGGGAGTTTTAGCTCTTATAGCTATTAATAAGGAGCAGCTAGTACACTCCTTAGGTGCGTGTCTTTGTATAGGCATTAAAGTGCTTTAACTAGTTAAGACTAGGCTGGCGGAATGGGTATACTCCAACGTCCTTCGCGGGTACCCCCCAAAACTTTGTCAATAATACATGGATTCTAGCGAAATAGGGCTTAAAAGAAAGAGAAAAACTACCTCTATATTTCTGTAGTAGAGGATTTTGTTATAACTATTAAACTGCACAAGCTAGAGGCTAGAAAAGGTTAAAAAAGGGGGGGTACCTAGCAAGCATACCCATTAATAGGTATACTTTGCTAGGTAGTGTTAATAACTCAGCTAATACTAGGCAGAATAAGCTAATTCTTTTTTTATTAGAAGGCGCAATACTAGGCGCTTCTATCGAATAATAGATTATGTAAGCGTATCTCTGCTAGTTAAGAAGCTATAAGCCAAAACGTAAAAAAGCATACCCTACCCATCCGCCAGCCTAGTTAAGACTAAGCTAGTTAGTAGTCTATCTATTCTTAGAGACTCTAATAACCTAGTTGTAGGGCAGATTATCCTCTTTATACTAGGTAGAGAGGTAGTTGTAGCCTTTAAAGATAATAAAGGGCAGAATAGCCTATCCTGTGCTATTAATGCCCTATATAACTGTTGTCCACTCCTAGTTGCCCTGCTGCACTGCCTTTGGCTGTCCGCAACGCTCTAAGCCTGTAACAACTGCTCCTCTTAATATCTAGCCTATTATGAAGCCTGTCTTATTAAAGTTGTACATGTTGTTATCCTAGATGCTATACTTAGCTTTAGTATTCTCTACTAGGCAGAACTAGCCCCTAATAACCTTAGGGTCCTTACACAGGGCTCTCTTGTAGTTATACTTACAATTAAACTTAACTAAGAGGTTAGGGCGGCGCTTAACAAATGTATTAGGCTAGTTTATGCTAACATGGGCTATATTACGCTTAGCGCGCAAATAATTGGCTATATCAGCTACAGCAGCCAATCGAGGGGCAAATCCTCTGGCATCTAGCTTAAGTATGTACTCAGCAATCACATCCTCCTTAGTCTGATCTATATTCCGTGATTTTGGCGTGCAATTGGCTCGTGCAGTGCGTCCTGCGTATCAATCGCGTAGCGTGTTGTAAGGCGCGTTATATATAGCTGCAGCGCGTCGCAGAGTAAGCGTCGCGCCTTGTTTAACTGCCTAAAGCGCAAGCTGTATTGCAGCTTCTTTAAAGGGCTTAGATTTGTGTTGTTGTTGAGGCATTGCGTTGTGAAGTAGAATGTTGGTGTGGTCTTGGCAGTATGAACGACTCACCCGTATGAACGACTCACCCGTGGAGTACGTTAATACAATTGTTATAACTTACTCTATCACCAAGCCAGTCATATCACCAAACTAGTCAAAATCTGCCAAGACTAACACAACTCCGCACTTCACAGTATGTCTTAACAACATTATAACTTATTGCTTCATTACAAAGGGAGACTGCAGCTTGCTCTCTAGGCCTATAATACTAGACAGTTTCAGAGCCATCAGGCTGCTGCTGCTGCGTTTAACGTTAAGCAGCGCAGGCTCTATAAACACGCCGACAATACTCTATTTTAACTCAATATACGCGCAAACTGCTAGGAGCTTACTACAACTAAAGATTAGACAATTGTCTAATATAACGTGGTTCACAAGCGAGTCGCCCACCCAAGTGAGTCGTCCACCAAACACCCGCGCCGCGCCTACGCAGCAGTGCAGCGCAGCACTACAATAAATTACAATACTACACATAACATTATAATATTATTTAGAAGCGTTGCTATTATCTATGTCCTTAATTTCTACTTTACAGGTGTAGGAGTTGTGCCTAATTTCGCTGTAATGGCCGCAGCGCCTCTCTGCGCGCACCCTCTTCGCAGGCGTCTTGCCCTCCTTACAACTACCACCCTCCTTTTTAGTAACTAGGTTAGATACCTTACTAACTATTAGAGTCTCCTCTACGCGTATATACCACCTTTTATAGGTCTTGCGCTTTGTAAGCATAGTAACAGCGTCTTATAGGTAGCCTATTTCCTCCTGCACTAACACTATATTATAAGCTATCTATTAAGCGCCTTTACTTAACTGCTTAACCTGCTCATCTAATAAACTTGCTAGTGACCTATAATAATTTTGCATGCGATTTCAGATTAGCGTTAACTGCGCCTCTATCTCGCAGGTGTTGCGTGGTGTTTGCGCCTCCCAGGCGACAGTGCCTGGTGCAGGTGGCGTTAGCGTACGTAGCTGTACATCAAGCTTTAATAACACAACCTTAGGGTCATGTAGGGCTAGCCTAGCGCCTTAAAACCCTGCGCAAACATTCTCTAGTGTAAACATCCTCTTAAAAGCTACTTTAAAGGCTAGTAGGAAGGTTTCTTTGTTAATATAGTAGATGCAGCTGGGTGCTAAGAGCGAGATCCTGTCGCCATAGTGGCGCTTCAACAGCGAGTATGGGACAATGTCAAGAGGCTGCAGGAGGTGCGATGAGTGTGGTGGCATGCAGAGAGTGATAATCTTGTTCTCCTTGCAGTAGTCCTGGAATTCTATGAAGCAGTGGCTCTTATAGCCGTTAATAATAAGCAGCCTATATGCCCTAGCAGAGGTCACCTTTGTATGGGCGTTAAAGTGCTTAAGCTATGCTATTACAACGTTATTATTAGTCTAGCTAGTAGGAGAGACTGTGATAACCTAGTTGCAAGGTAGACTAGTAAACTAGGAGGAGATTAGGACCTTGCCTGTAAAGATAAGGAAGGGTAGGATAATACACCCTATTGCAGTAACACCTTATACTAGGGTAACCTACTTATAATTACTAGGCTGTAGTTTCTTCTATTTCCTAGGTTTCTCTAAGCCTGTAATAATAAGCTAAGAGGATATCTTGCCTATTATAAAGCTAGACTTATTAAAGTTCTAGGTGTCCTTATCTGTAATACTATACTTTGTCTTTATTAATTAAACTAGGCTAAACTAGGGCTAGATAAGCGCTAGGTCTTCGTAGGCAGCTTGCTGGCAATTGTACAGATGGCTCTATCGCGTGCGCAGCTCTAGTGTACGCTTAATGAAGTTATCAACCTAGTTCTTGCCTGTAGGCTTCCCACTACGCTCCCTTAGCAGTCTATCAGCCATATCTTGTACATGCGCCTTTGAGGGCGGTATTCTATATAGACTCTCTTCAAGTATATGCTGTATAATCGCCTCCTCTTCTAGCTTTGTAAGGCGCTTTAATTTTAGCTCACAGTTGCGTTAAGGGTGTTGTCTAGCGCGTTAGTCTTAGATTGTTGTTCGTGGGATATTATAGACTGCTGCAGCGCGTCTTTCGCTCTATATCTGCTTAGACTTAATATCAGAGATAGCAATAAATATATCTCCTTCAGTATAGGTCTTTCGCATGTTGCGTTGTTGTGGCATTACGCGTTGTTGCTGCGCAGGCGGGGCGCGGGTGTTTAGTGGGCGACTCACTTGGGTGGGCGACTCGCTTGTGAACCACGTTATCCTTAACCTTAATTTGTGAGGGTTTGCACCTTAGCTGTGTGAGGTAGTAGATATAGCTCATAAACTGTTAGGTGTGCGTAGTACATCGGGAAAAGTTTTTCTGTTGTCGAAATTAGGAAATCATGGCATTGTACTGTAGGCAACAGTAGGACTTGTAGGCCTATAATAGTTATTCAATGTGCATTCAATGTCTAGCTAATTTTAAGCTAACAGCTCTAACAGTCCTAACAGCTACAATAGCCACAACAACTCCTAATCCTACTACAATAGTAGCTCTACTTAATAAACTATACTTTTATTATATTAATATACTACTAAGTCTCCTCTTTAAAATAAGCTATTAAATAATATTATAGGCCTATTAATAGAATAGTTATTAAACATAGAAGGTTTTAAGCTTAATATTCCTTACTAAGACACTAAGTTAAGATTCTTTGCTAGGGCTCTAGCAGCCTAAATATTAGAAAATATAAGAATATTATTCAAGAATAGTAGGTAAACTAAGAATTCTACACCTAGGTCTGCCTGTTCTGCAGTGTGTGCTTGTTAGCAGGTGCTTTGTTGTGTGCTGTTGCAGCTGCCACGTCGTGTGCTATTGCAGCTGCAGCTGATACATTGTGTGCTGGCGCAGCTGCAGCTGCCATGTTGTGCTGTAACACAAACCTTCAACAAACAAACCTTTAACGCTCTATAACTCGCGTTGTAATAGGCCTACAACAATAATTTTTTGCTTATTTTAAAGCTACAATTTCGCTCTATCTGTACATGAAATTTTGTAATTTTTAAATATTTAATACTAGTGCTAGCAGAACTAAGGGTAGCTATGCAACAATATTGTAACATTATTTTAAGTTTATTAAATATAGGCACTTAGTGTTTTAGCTGTTAGCAACGTTGGCGTGAAATTAGGGCTATTAGGCGCAAATTGGGGCTGTTAGGGCTGTTAAACAGCTGTTGCACAACTATGCCACAACTGTCAGCAACAGCCAGTCTGGGCCGGATTTCGAAAAACTTTTCCCGATGTAGGGAGCCTGTTACTAAACTCTAGGCTACAAGATTTGTAACATGTTTAGATTAGCTTAAGATAGTGTTTAACTAAGGAAAGGATAGACAAAGGATACTATAGGAAAATCCTAAGGTAATTAACACGTAGTTTATGCTAGTAGAGGGTACTAAGGCTAAGTATAGCATCTACAATAACAACGTGCACAACTTTAATAAGACTAGGTTCTAGATAGGTGTGATAGGGTAAATAAAGGTTGTCACAGGCGCTAAGAGACGCGCTCAACCTGAGCTTGTTCAGCCAGGCAATTAGGAGTAGGTTATAGTTATACAGAGCATCTGTGCTGCTAGATATGCAACCCTGCCTTTCATTATCTACAAAGGACGCGTCCACATCTCTGCCTAGTACAAGGAGATAGATATCCTGCATAATTAGAAGCTCTCTGTCTCTAAGAATAGCTAGACAAATAACAGGCTTAGCCTTAAGTAGTTAAAGCATTTTAACGTGCATACAAGAGCGTGTTAGGTAGGTAGCTACAGCCTACTTATCTTAGACAGCTATAAGAGCCACCTTAACTAGAATTTTAAGGACTACTGCCTAGAGAATAAAATCCTTACTCTTTGTATGCTAGCTTACTTATCACACATCCTCTAGATACTTGATGTGGTCTGTTTCTTGCTGTTAAAGCCTAAGTACTCCTATTGCGTCTAGGACTTAGCACGCTAACGCGTCTTCTACATTAACAAGGAAGGCTTCCTTCTAGCCTTTAGAGATGCGTTTCTTAATATATTTACAAAGGCTAACTATTAGAAGGCCTTTAAGGCATTAGGGCTAGTCCCTGCTAACGCGCAGGTAGTGTTAGATCGCCTTAAGGTGCGGCACTGTACCCTACTAGCACCCCCTCTACTAGAGACACTGTGGCAGTTAAGGAATCTAAGCAATACACACAAGTTTAGATCTTAGTTAAAGCTTATACATAACTCCTTTACCTAGTTACTAGTCACAGCTTAGGCTAGCTTCTCTTAGCTTATTAAAGGTAGTGAATTAATGCTGTACTAAAACGCGCTTTAAGCTGCTTGCATTACTAAGCTTAAAGAGTAATTAGTAGTTATAAGTAGGAAGAAGTTGCGCAAGCAAAAGCAGATTTAGCATAGCAGCACACTTGAGTACAGCCTAGCAGCATTACAGGTAGCTGCTAAGGTGTCTGTAGCAGCTTAGCTATTAAAGAGGACTTGTGGTGTAGATACTTAAGAAAGGACCTATTTAGCCTAATAGCGCTGTAGAAACTGTAGAGGCACTAGGCACAACGCTTAAACGTGTAAGAAAGATATAGGAGAAGATTCTAAATCTAATACAAGTACACAGTACACTTAATTACTGTTTAATAGTAAGTAATTTAAATTACTGCAATATAAGTTGGGCGCGCTATGAGTTTTTGACAAGTTTGGTGATATGACTAGCTCGGTGATAGAGTACGTTAGTTATACATTTGCCCTTAATACCGCAACACAATATCCTATCGTAGCAGGCATCTTATCTGAGATCTGAGAGCTTTTGTAGCACAACATCACACAACACGACAACAGTAGCAATGCAATCGTTGATCACAGTCTCCGACTGACACTGCTCACGAAGTTACATATGATATAAACGAGCCGGCTAGTTGCTTTGAAGCAGTTTCTGATAGCCCATTAGTCAGCTACTGGTATGCCCCTATCCGCCATCTGCACTTTAACTTCCTTCTGTCCTTCCTTGATCTTTTTCGCTCGGTTGCCCCTTTCAGTCAACAGCCATGCACTGGTCCTGAGCGTCGTTTGTGCTGCTATAGCAAATCCAGCAGCAGCAGTAGCTCCTGCGTCCGCCACAAATGTTGCTATACCGGCAGCTATGAGCGTTGCTCCAGCAGCAAATGCGAAGCTGCCCCCGTCTCGAGTGTTTTGGGCGCCCTTGACCCATTTGTCGAGGAAGGCTGGGAAATTGGCTCGGGCATTGTAGTCGCCGATGATCTCAACAAGCAGACGTATGAACACCTGACAGTTGTATTCGTCGTACACGTATTTCTTCCGCAATGAGAGCTCCCATACTAGCTTGGCTAATAGGCAAAATATGTCAGCCTCTTCTCAGGTCATCTGTCGCGCTACAAGGCTAACCTACCAATTTCATCAATCTGCCCGGGAGAGTATGGCAGCACCAGATCGCCTATGTAGCCATACATGATATCTTTACCCTGATCTTTCCTTTTCCGTACGAACGCGAGCTCTTGAATAGGTCTGTATCCATACTGGTCCTTCTTCTTTTTCTGTGTTATGTCTCGTCCCAACTCAAAGACCCACCCATTGACACATATAGCCCAGTGGCCAACGATGTCGATAGGCTTCTTGATTCCCATGTTCTTCATAGCTGTTGTTGACATCGTGAAAAGATGAATTTTCCTTGAGTAGGGGTCGTTGTACGTCAATCCAACATTGTTGGACAGATGCCAGTCAGTCTGGTAGAGCTGCGGGTCTGGAACCATCGTGGAGGCTAGTATTAGAACTAAGATATTTCTTTCTCTTGATGAGCAGGCAGTGTCTGAACACTTCTTGGCGTCTCTCTCGTAGGCAATCTGGTCGCATTTATGTTCAATGAGTTCGCGTAGCGCCTCATCAGTATCGCCTTACCCTGCCGTACGCATTGTTGCTGCAACAGCTAGTTGCGCATCGCACGACCGCCTCATAAGCTAAACTTAGTGCTGACATGCATATGCTGACCACCCTTTCTGTGATTAACACGTTTCTTCTACAGATAAGGGCACATGTGATCGCCGTGGCACTGGCCAGACGTCTTAGTACACACATTTGTCGACCAGTATGCCAGAATCTAGAGCTACGCTCAAATGGTTATCTTCCCCAGATTGTGCCTTCTGACGGGCGTTGGCGGTCTCATGGTAGTTCCGGTCTGACAACCCAGGACTACTAGTCCCCACTTTTGTCTATCGAATTCGGAAAGCAAATGTCGATCGACTCTACTCCAGGATTGTAGGACCCCTTTGTAAGATATGTGGCTGATTTGGAGTTTCAGCCTTGCGTAGAAGCCTGGTCGTTTGGCGCGTTTCTAGGATCGTTCGGAAGGTCGTTTAGAGGTTATTGATCGGACTAGACGCTACATGCCACAGCGCGATCTGAAGATCTGTGGTGTTGAGCAGTTACGAGGCGCAAATCGTTGCATTGGGAGAAGAACTATGCGTTCTCGCTACAGCCCCCAACTTGCCGTCCATGGGGCGCACACTAGTAATACACTAGCGTGTTGATGGCGGTTCCTCAGCAAATCAGGGCACACGCACTGCGGTCTCCTAAGCTGGGCCGTCTCAGCCTTGTCAGCCTGTCCTTAAAGTCCATGGAACAGTCACGCACTTGTCATTTGTAGCCTTCCAACATGCCCCAAGACCCGGTAAGCGAGCTTCTGAACAACGGTTTAATCAGTCTTCGAGCTAACGTGAGACATCTACAGTCGACTAAGTCACACGAAGATCAGATTCTTCCTTTCAAGATCAATCCAATAGGCATCGACGGTTCTAAGTCATCCCCACAGAACACTACGACTGCTGTACCGTCAGGCTCGACACTCTCCACACATGACCGTCGCACCGATCTGTACATACCTCTGCTTGCGGCGTCTTATCGGAACAGCGATGATGACCTGGACATTCCTTCTACTACGCCTGAGTATCTTGCCTTTGAGCTGAATGTGGATCGACTCAATGCGATCCACAAACGGCTTTGGGCTGTCGGCCGTCCAATGCCACCACGTGCATTGCATCATCAGAGAGTATTGGGCCGTGAGATCGTCTTGACGGAGCGAATGGACATGCATCTCGTATGGTCTGGATCTCGAATATTCCTCAAGCCAATACCGCGTTACCTGCTCGAGGCAAAGTTTTGGGCAGACCATTTGAGTTGCAAGGACAAGTGCTATGCATCACACTCGATGCAAAGGCAGATTGACGAACCCGGCTTCTGCGAGACGCAACGACTGCGAAGATGTGCGCTTGGGTTTCTGGTATCATATGCTGCACTAATCTCCTACGAGAGTGACTTTCATATTGCGCGCGAGAACAATCTACTACCCAAAGAGGTGGAATGGTTGTCCTGGAAGACCTTTGTAAAAGAGATCTTGCAAGTCAGACCAATCTACACACATGTCAATAAGCGATTCGTCTATGGAGAGCTTCGTCTCAATAGACTCAATACAATGTATCGACTTGGAAGAGGCCTGGTTCGCGGCTATCATTCGGGGTACAGTCAGTACGGCACTTTCTTTCAAGCCAACTTCACTTGGCTAGCCTCGTTGCTAGCATATGTTGTTATCATTCTGGCAGCAATGCAGGTCGGATTAGGTACCACAGTCTTACAGGAGAGCGAGGAATTTCAAACGGCCTCGTATGGTTTTACCATCTTCGCCATTGTGGGCCCTCTGGCGGCTGTAGCTCTTATATTCGGAGTTTTCCTGATAGCTTTTGTCGGCAACTGGGTTCACACATCAAACTACGAGAGAAAGAGGCTGAGTCTCATCAACAAGGTTGGAAAACCGGCTTAGGCAGTCCTTATTGTCCCCGGACCATTGAAGAGAGTGCTTCTTGACGGAGTAACGAACATATACCCGTGAAG
Source organism: Didymella exigua CBS 183.55 (assembly GCF_010094145.1). NCBI lineage: Eukaryota > Fungi > Ascomycota > Dothideomycetes > Pleosporales > Didymellaceae > Didymella > Didymella exigua. Next base: position 16,896 of record NW_022984864.1, read on the forward strand.
TTATTTATTTGAACAAAGCTATAGCGATTCTGCGTGATACAAGGCCGATAGAGTAGCGCTGCTTTTCGATCCCACTGGGGGATTTTCTCTTGTGTAGTCTCCAGTTCCCATGACAAAGGTGCCCCTCTTGTCTGCCAAGATCAATTTAAATGTAAAGATTGTCAAGAATACTCGCCTACTATTAGCCGCCTTTGCTTACCGCTTGGATTTCCATAACCATACCCGACCCTCCTCAGAGCCTGTGCTGTCTTTGAGTACATGCTTTTCATGCGCTCTTATGGCTAGTCTCCCGGATTTGGAAATGTTTTTGTAGCAGAACAGCTGCAGCATAGGATCCTCTTTCGATTGACAGCGCGGGGGCAAGCAGAGCAGAGCACAGTACCTTGGTCTATTATACAGGTCTTAACAATACAATGCAGCTCTATGCCGTCAAATCGCCATACAATATAGCTAGTTGCAGTCGAAGACAACGTGCACGTATAGGTAGGGTATGCTTAGGTACCCTACCCTACCTGTACCTACAAATCATATAATTATACCCTACCCAATCCGACCTTACCTATCCGCCAGTCTAGGTTGGGGTTGGGTTGCATCACGTGGTACCTAACCCCAACCTAGCCTCAAAGTAGAGCAACCACTACCCAACCCCAACCCACCTTTGAGATTACTAAGCAGTTTAGGTTGAGGTTGTGTTGCCAATTAATAGGGTTGGGCTGGGTTTGGGTTAGGGTTACATATTTAGGAATATAAAAGACATAATTTCTTTAGACTATTTCATCAACGTACCTAACGAGTGAGTTGCCTACACGGGTGAGTTGCCCACTCTGCCGAGACCCCACCAAATCTTGACTCTATCTTGACCCACAACACCCTTTTATAGACCTGCAAATAGTTATTTTACCCGTGTTGCAGCCAAAATAGAGGCAAAATGTACATACATTAGCACCCCCGAATTGCCTGGTAAATATGCATGATATCTGCTGCGACAACATGTTACAGTATAGAAGAGCTACATATAACTTCTTTAAACACATATGCAAGTTATGTCTTATCTCTTAGCACTGTTTACAGTGTTGTGCAGTCTAGTAACCCTTATTAGTACGCACTGTCTTATTTTTATGTTTAATATCACTACGTGCAATAAATTCCTGTAGTGTAATTAGTTATACCCTGCCTTAAAATAATAGAGTCCCCTTCAGCTGTAAAAGCTTTCTTTAATAACGTAAATCACCATCAAGCCAGACACACCACCAAGCCAGACACTTTTTCTTGGCATTGTGAACACCATGTACAGGACAAGCAATTACTTACTTCTTGCTATAGAACCTGCGTATAACGCACTTGCATTAGATGCAGACTCTTCTTCTGTATCTTTCTGGCACGTACAAGCGTTGTGCCTAGTCTTCCTATAGTTACTACAGTGCTATTAACCTAGCTATGCTCTTTCTTAACTACTACTACTACGCGCTATCTTTAACACTATACAAGCTGTAGCTGCGCTTCTAGCTACTAATAATACTGCTTTACTATACTCTATTTTGCCCCTATGCTAGATCTATTTTCTTTTTTAAGTCTGGCACTTTATTATCTCTACTAGTTGCTCTTTAAGCTCCTATACACAAGCCTTAATAAGTATATTTTTATATAGTATCTCTTTAGCTCCTTTATAAGCTTTTAGAACCCCTCCTAAGTAGATATTAGTAATTATACAAAGTACTTACTTATAAGCTTTAATTATAACCTAAATTTATAGGTATTGCTTAGGGTTCTAGACTACTATAGTATTTCTAGTAGAGGTATTAGTAGAGGGGCATAAAATTATGGTTTAAGCTAATTAAGGACTATCTATATATTAATAGGGACTAGCCCTAATCTCTTAAAAGCCTTTTTATAGTTTGTAAAGTTATGGGACTTTGCTCTTATAATCTTTCTCCAGCGTATTTCTTTCTTAGGTATAGCACCATGCTTACCTAAGCATTGTTATTGTAATCTCCTAGATGAAAGGATTAGAATGGTGTGCTTACGAATCCTGTATCTCCTCTCGTTCTTAAGATATGCTGTTCTCTATTTATAGTAACTAGAAATGTTCTAGACCCTCTGCTTACAAATAGAGTAGCCTACTCTGTAAGATGCTAACGTATAAAATTACGCATGCACCTACGTAATCTTGCTTGCATATGCAGCAATACTAAGCATAGATTACAAAGTAGACCTAAATAGAGGAGTCTAGAACGTTCTGCTTAGAAATACAGAGAGGAGAGGAAGCATAAATACCTCTTGCTCTCCCCCCTCTGTTCGCCTTGTACCTAGCCTAGAAATCTTTACCTAGTATCTAATACAATAACTTGTCTATTATATTACTTAATCCTACGTTACCACTATTAGGCTATACGCTTCCTATTTGGAAAAAGCTAGTCTAGGTTTGTCTAGGTCCTTCTAGACTAGGAAGAAAGTAGTCTAGTCCTTCCCCTACTTTCTTTACATAGTTCTTATATATAAATATGTTAAAAAACACGTCTTTAAAGGCTAGAAGGAAGACTTCTTTATTAATACAGAAGATATGTCAGGATACTAAGGCTTGTATATGATAAGAGTCCTTAGCTTTAATAGCAAGAAATATACTATGTTAAGTAGCTAAAGTATATATAATAAGTAAGGAGGTACACAGAGGGTAACTATTCTATTCTCCTAGTAGTAGTCCTTAAATTTCTAGTTAAGGTAGCTTTTATAGCTATCTAAGATAAGCAGCCTATATAACCCCCTCTAACACGTTCTTATATATGTGTTAAAATACTCTCACTACTTAAGACTAAGCGCATTATTAGTCTGTCTATTCTTAGAGACTAAGAGCTTCTAGCTATACAGGATTCTAGTCTCCTTATACTAGGCAGAGATATAGACACGCCCTTTGTAGATAATAAAAGGTAGGGTTGTATACCTAGCAGCGTAGATACTCTAGATAAATAGAACCTACTCCTAATTACCTAGCTAAATAAGGTTTAGCCTTATACGCCTCTCTAAGCCTTTAATAACCTTTATTAAGCTAATTACTCCTATCTAAAAGCTAGTCTTATTAAAGTTATAGATATCCTTATCTAGGACCCTATACTTGTCTTTTATCTCCTATACAAGCTTAAACTACATGCTAATTACCTCTAGATCTTCCTAGAGTATTCTCTAATAGTCCTTTACTTAATTAAAAGCTATCTTAAGCTCCTTTGTACGCAATATAAATTACTTAGCCTAGTTCTTAGTAATAGGTATTCTACTATGTAGAGCTAATAGTTTGTCTATAATATCTGCTACCTTATATAGCTAGGGAGCAAATCTACGTGAATTAAGGTTAAGGATATATTATGTAATTATTTGCTCTTCTATTATAAAGAGCTTCTAGCTATTAGGAATTGCTTCTTATTAAAATGTAATTTTTTTTAGCTAATTAGAGAGCCTCTAGAAAAGTACCTTAAAGGTAGTAGCAGTGCTCTATACGCTCTTAAATTGTCCTAAGATATAGGCCTAAAGCGCAAGAAAAATTCTACCTTCTTACTAAGTTAATATCTACTTATAACTTACCCCACGGGCGAGTCGGACACACGGGCGAGTCAGACACTTTTGCCAAGACCCTACTAAAACACCCTTACTACACCAATGCCTCTCCATGAACGCCAGTTAGACGCGTTAAAAGAAGCTCAGATACAGCTTGCGCTTCAAGCTCTTAAACAAGACGCGACTCTCTCTCTACAGCGCGCTGCAGCTATCTATAGAGCTCCCCTACAGACACTTAGCGACTAACGCGCTGGACAACCTTTACAAGTTAATTCTATGCCCAAATTACAGAGCGTAACTAATACTAAGGAGCAGGTGATTATTAATTATATACTTAAGCTAGACGCGCGAGGATTTTCCCCTTAGCTAGCAGCTGTGGCTAATATGGCTAATTCTTTGCGCGCTGAGCGCAGTCTGGGACATGTTGGCCTAAACTAGCCTAGTACGTTTGTTAAGCGCCAACTAGAGCTTAAAGTGAAGTTTAATTACAAGTATAACTACAAGAGAGCCCTCTGCGAGGATCCTAAGATAATCTAGGGCTACTTTGGCCTAGTAGCTAATATTAAAGCTAAGTATAGCATCCAGGATAACAACACGTACAACTTCAATAAGACAAGCTTTATAATAGGCTAGATATTTAGTAGAGTAATTGTCACAGCTTTAGAGAGACAAGGACAGCTAAATCAGGTGCAGCTAGGCAATTAGGAGTGGATAATAGTTATTGAGGGCATTAATACTAAAGGGTAGGCTATTATACCCTTTGTCTTCTAGGTAGACTGGCGGATGGGTAGGGTAGGGTAGGGTATAGGTATAGTCACGTGACTAGTGGGTAGGAACTAGGTAGGGTATACGAGGTACCCTACCCAAACGGTTTGGGTAGGGTAGCACGTGACTGGGTATAGGTATAGGTAGGGTAGCACGTGACTAGGTATAGGTATAGGTAGGGTAGCTAGGTAGGGTCTAGGAATGGGTAGTCATCAGCTATTTTTAGAAAGTTCTGCCAATAACTTTTATCACAGTGATTCATCACAGTGTGCAAAATTCCAGGTTGGTAATACACTAGTTCTACATTCTCACTATTTGCGGGGTCTACTTAAAGCTCTACTTGCAATGCCTGAATTATT
>NW_022984865.1:0-3056 GCF_010094145.1 Didymella exigua CBS 183.55
GGCCCTGGGCCTGGCGGGTTTTCGTGAGGCGAGGGCTAGCTAGCCAATCAGGTGGCAGGGTTCGCGCACAGATGCCCCCTCCGGGGCCATACGCGCAGCGGTTCATACGGAGAGGGTAATATATTGTGAAGACAAAGGAGCTGATTGACGCAAGAAGCGCCTCTGTCTAAGCTGCTCTGTTGTTGCCATCTAGCGCGTCCTATAGCTTAATCCTAAATAACTTCTGCTCGTCTGTCCACGTGAAGAGCTCACGTGCATCTTTCACCCTATCTAGCTGCGTTTGATTGCGTGTTGTACGTCAGGGCTGCGGGCTGTCGCTATCAGCTTTACTGCTCTTGCCGTCATCGTCCTCCTCGCTGTCCTCCTCGCTGTCCTCCTCGCTGCCTGATGCTGAGCAGCTTTCTGCATAAGCGGCTGCATTCTGCTGCTCTCCAAAGCGCACAATCTGCTGCTCTTCGTCAGCTAGTACCCGCAGATAGAAGCTGACGAACCTCATCATGTAGCTTGTGTACACTGCCTAACTCTCTAGATTCTGCAAGCGTGCCAACAGTCGCACGTCTGGCTCCTCTCGCTTTGCGCTCCGCAGCCAGCGCCTCAACTCTTGCGGGAGCGTAGCTAGTCCTTTCACGCTTCTTTTGATCAGCCCTTTAGTCAGCTGAGCAGCCAGCTTGATCTTGCGCTCGCTGTGATTGGGCAGGCAGGCTTAATGCGCTAGATAAGCGAGATTCTAGTCCTTAAAGAACTCTAGCCAGCCTGTGCGCTTAAACTGTCCTGTCTTGTTAGTCTTTGCAGCTTCTTCTAGTGTTTGCAGCTCTTCCTTAATTTCTTGTTGTGTTAATCTGTACTTAGCAAGCTGTGCCTGGACGTGGGTTTCTATCACAGCGTCTTCAGGATCTCTAGCATCTATAAATCTAACAACAAAGTATTTCTGCAGTCCTCTAGTGTGGAAAAAGCTCTGCACCTTCACAGTCCTATAGAGCAAGCTTTTCTCTCCCACCCACACTTGCTCATGATTTCGCTTGCAGTGCTTGCGCATCTCATCTTTGTTGATTGTGATCTAGCTGCATGTCTCGCACTGCGCACCATCAAGCGGCTTTCCTAGCTCTTCTATTGGCTGCGCAGGCTCTTCTGGGAGCTCAATCGCGCTTAGAGCAACAGTCTCAAATTGAGAAAGCACTCAAGTATCTGTCGCCGTAGCGCAGCAGATGCAGCATGATATTTGCGGAGATGCGCATCAAGACTCACAACTGCTGTATAGTGCTGCTTGCAAACAATAACGCTAAAGCCTTCAAGAAAGCAGAAAACGTTATTAGAATTGCTGAGTGTGAGCTGCTGGGGCCATCTGTGGGAGTTTGCAGTGTTGTTTTCGCTGCTGCCTGAATTGTTTGCTTGGCTGTCCCACACAAGCTCCATCGCGCAGAATGTAAGGAGCTGGCCTCTGCAGGCTATTTGCAAGTATGAATTAAATAGATTTGTTGAGGAGTGGCTGCAGGCGGAGGTCTGCAGACTTTTATGTCCTCCGTGCGGAGGTTACACAATTAGTCAAGATTAGGACCTCCTGACTGGGGGTACAGCTGGGCAGGCACCTCCTCTCAGAGGTTGGCCGAGGCCGGCGAGCGCTGAGGCGCTACCATCAGGCCTAGCCTGTTACACAGAAACCCTAACCCTACTTACTATAACAGCACTAAGTTTTGCTAAATAGACAGACAAAACGCTCAGCGTCGCTATGCAAAGTATATAGGAATTAAGTTTGTATAAGATATTTTTTAATTTAGGCGCAAAGTAATGGTGGGTTAGTAGTGTTAGGGTAATATGGGGGACTACTAAAGCAGATTGCTTAAAAGGGGTCAAACCCTAATGCTAAGCCTCTTTTGCCGCGGTTTGGTGTCCTCCCCGCGCCCTTATCTTGGCTAGGCTCTACCCGCCTGAGGGTTATGACATACATCCGCAAAGGACCACACCTACACTACCAGGCTAGAGAGAGCCTTAATCACCCAGACATGCTGTAGGTAGTAGTAAACAGAATCTCTATTCTTAACTGCTACAGGTGTCCCCACACTCCGCACGTTATCCAATATGTCTCCTGCCTTACACCCCCACATCTGTGCCTTGTAGGAGGAGACTTTAACGCTAGACACGAATCCTTTGAGCCTACTACCACTGCAGCTAATAGAGGGATAGAGCTTGCCAGGTGGGCTGCCAACGCCTCCATGGACTATATTGGGGTGCCAGGACAGCCTACACACAGCGCTGGCCACGTCCTGGATCTCACCTTCTCTAACATCCCTTTTGCCCAGTCTGCTGTTGACGCTAGCATGCACAGCGGCTCAGACCATGAGACAATAGTGACCTCTATCCCTATCTCCACACCAGGCACTCGGCACCTAGAGCAGCACCACTACAGAGTCCCAGAGGCAAACCTACCCAAGTTCACTGGGCTAGTAGAGATAGGAGTCCAGAACATCCCGGACCCGCTGGCCACACAGGAGGCATCACAGCTCAATGAGTGCGTTAGGCTGCTCACAGAGACTATAGAGCACGCGATACAGACAGCAGGCAGAGGCGCCTGTAAGGAAGGCCGCGCTGCACCTTAGTGGACAGAGGAGTGCAAAACTGCCTACTAAGTCTATAAACAGGCGCGACAGCTCTACTCTAGCTATCTACCTAAAGAGAGACAGACCTTCAAGACTACAGTCTAATAGGCAAAGAGACAGTACTAGAGGCATGTAATTAACAACGCCAAGAATAACAAAGACCTATTTAAGATTATTGCCTAGCACAAGCTCTCGCTAGAGAACTAAGACGCTCTGCTTGTAGTAAACAACGTGGCTATATTAGACCCCCTAGAGAAGGCAGAGGCCCTTAGAGAGGAGGTCCTCAACTAGTTTAGAGCAGAGGACGACCTCAGGCACTGCCCAGACCAGGAGAATGCAGATACCCTCCCGTGGAGCACGCACATCTCACTAGAGGAATGTGAGCGAAATACAATAGGGGTCTCCAGCACCTCCCCAGGCACCGATCGCTCTACTGTGCGACTACTCCGTGCCTGCTGGGCT
>NW_022984865.1:4496-17460 GCF_010094145.1 Didymella exigua CBS 183.55
GTCCGTGCGACCTATACCCTACCTATACCCTACCCTAGGTACATGGTACCCATCCGCCAGTCTAGTGCTAGGCTTCTAGGTTGGCAAGTCTGTCTGCTGCTTCGTTTCCTTTAATGCCTAGGTGCCTAGGGGCCTATTTGATTAAGACGTCGTGTGTCTCTATGGCACTGTGGCACTCCAGGAAGGCCCACTGTGAGGTAGGGGGTGCGTCGCCCCTGAGGCACCATATGACTAAGGTGCTGTCTATGCATAGCCAGATTTGGCGCGTGCAGAGCGCTAGTTGTCTGATAGTGTGCTAGAGGCCTTTCCACGCTCTAGTTGCCTTAGCGTTAAAGACGTGCGAGGTAGAGTAGAGTGAACTACGTCTAGTCTATAGTTGCTTTCTATTCTAATACACAGTAAAGCTATAGGTAACCTACTTTTCTTCTTCCTTTGTATAATATTTAGAGCTATCTAAGAAGATAGTAATATCTAAAGGTAGAAGGTTAGCCTACTATTCTTAGAAAGCCTTTACTGCAGACTTTTTATCTAAGCCTATAGTAGGGTCTATACAATAGCTAGGTAAGTAGTAAGGGGCTAATAGTGTTGTCCTAGGTATCTTAGGCAGAAGAGATCCTAGATACTAGACCTTGGTCCGCATTCGCTGCAGCTTTCTAGCTAACCTGCCTATGCTTATCCTTATAGCTGCTGTGCGGCTAGCAAGTAGATGTTCTGCATCTACCGTGCGTAGATGTGTTGCAAAGCGGAGTTTAGCTTCTTCCAGCGCAGTGGCAGCAGAGGGTAGTCCAGCGTCTCAGAAGAGAGTAGCAATAAGGGTTGTTTGCCACACTGGGAGGATCCCTCTTGCTGCTATAGCTAGTGTTTTGTCTATAACCGCTATGTGCCACCCAACATAGGTGCTGACTTCTGCTGGTCCTCCAGGTTTGAGTGTACGTGGAAGTTTAGTACGGCCTCTGTACCAGCACTCAGTCCCATACAGAAGAGACGGGTATACGCAGGCGAGGGTAGCCTTGCGAAGGGAGAGGTTGAAGAGGCGCTATACCTGTTACCTCAAAGGACCTGAGTATTAACTCCTGAGTAAACGTACTAACCCAGGCCTTCCAGAACAGGTGGAAGAAGTCACTCTTCTTAATAACTGATAGCCCTTAGCCATTGTGAAGGTGTGTTGTAAGCTCCTTTGAGTACGCTGTTGATAGAGGCTTGAACATCACCACATCATGCAGCTGCAGCGTGTGGGTTGAATGAGGAGGTAAGATGGCCAGGAGTATCTTGTTCTGATTGCAGTAGTTGATAAAATCCATCGTTACGTGTGACCTACGTGTGACCTATGGCCATCTAGTATTAAGAGTCTCCAACTCCTCTAGGCTTTGGCCTTAGTGAAGCGATTAAACACCTGTTTAAGCCAGGCAAGGCCTGTATTGTTGTTGGTCCAGCCTGTAGGTGTTGAAGAAACAAACGCAGAGTGTACCCCTAACTCTATCTCTTCAACCCAGCTTGATTGGATAGTGCTGTTGGCAGACTTGTATAGGATACCTAGAGGTAGTGCTGATCCATCACCACACACACAAGCTAACAACGTAATCCACGCACGATTGCTATCTTGGAGTGATGCCTTGACCCCTCCCTTCTCCCACATCCGCTGGCTGAACACATGCTTGGTCCTGGTGGTTACTCCAATCATGAATCCCTTCTCGTCCATATTGTATGTGTGGCAGCTCTTAATCTTATATTCAGCAATCTTTTGCTGCAGTAGGTTAAAGTATAACTCATACTTGGTGTACGAATCAGCGTTGTAGCAATTAGTGTCTATCCTGGTTGAATATTGAGAGATGAGATGGATAGAGTGCTTGTTGATGAAGCGGGTAACCCAGCTCTCGCTCACTGGCTCCTGGGTGACTGCTGACGCGAAAATCCGTATCATCTCTCTTGTAGGAGGTATATGACGAGCAGTAAGCTCCTCTATATACGTTACAAGCTCCTTTTCTTGTTTTGGGTTGAGCTTCTGGCGTGCAGTATTTTCTGCCTCTCGCGGTCGCGTCTTGCCCCTCCACGTGCGCGTTAACGTTGAGCGCACAACACCATGCTTTGCTGCTATTTTAGACCATGGGATTTTATCTTCATCTTTAAAAGGATCACAATCTGCAAGGGCTTCTTCTAATCCCATGGCGTTGCGTTGTTGTAGAGTTGGGATGGATGAGGTGTTTTGATGGTTCGGCGCATTGTCTGAATCCGCGCATTGAGTGCACGGACACGGTACCTGAGCGGGTGAAGTTTTGGCGAATCGGGCCCGACTCGCGGCGTCATATTGGTTGGGGCTTCCTTTACAGACATTGTGGCATTGAGGAACGGGAGGGGGGGGGGGGGGGGGGGGGGGGGGGGGGGGGGGGGGGGGGGGGGGGGGGGGGTGCAGCATATCAGCCGAAGTTGGTGGGTTGGCCCATCACGAGAACCGGCCGACCACGAGACCGTGCACGGGTAATAGGTACAAGGGGGATGCCTGAGCGGAGTATTTGTCCGGTCGTATTCCTTTCGTCATTTTATCTCTTTCGCGGTCCTATTTCTTTCACAGTCGTATTTCTCTCGCGGTCGTATTCCTTTCGCAGTCCTATTCCTTTCGCGGTCCTATTCCTTTCCCGGTCCTATGTTTTTGGCTGTCATGTTTCTTGCACGATCTTGTTTCTTGCGCGGTTTAATACCCTTGCGCGGCCATATCTCTTGTACGGTCTAACATCCTTGCGCGGACCTGTACAGTACCCTTGCTTAGAGGGGTGTAAAAGCACAGGTAAGCCGCTAGACAAGATAGCCTCTTTTACTTTGTACCAGAAAGGGTACGTTTCAACACAAGTTAACAATGCGTACAGATTACCGGTACATTAAAGGACATAAAGTCTTGATCATTTAACGGAACATCCGACCCCTCTACAGTCCTTTATAATCAAGCTCTCCACTCATCAGTTTTGTCTGACATTGCAGCATCATTACAATGCGTTACTCAACATTCGCTGTCTCTTTCGTCTTTGGCGCTCAGCTCGTCGCTGCCACTTCAGTCTCTCTATCAACTGTTCCAAGTCTGAATGGTGTCAGCGCAGAGGCTGTTGTGGAACTCCTATCGTGGGACAACACAGATGATTTTTCAGCTGTCAACGCTACCCAGTGGGCCACTTTTCTAGACCAGCCCCACGATGTCCTTGCAGCATGGGACGACAAGACTACCCATCGCATGTTCTCTCTCCTCCACAGTGTACTAGACGTTGACACTGGACTGGAGAAACGAGCCGCAACTCCAGCTGAAGCCAAAATTCAGATTGCGACCAAGAAAACCCTTTATGACAACGAGGTTACTACGGATGAAAAGCAGGACAGCGATGCAACAGTATGCTTAAAGTCAGCTATCTGCATTGTGTGCATCAGCGGAGCTGGAACCGCAGCGATTGGTAGTATCGCTGCATGCGCAACAGCTGCTCTTGCAGCAGAAGTGTTCACTGCTCCAGAGACAGCTGGGCTCTCAACCGGACCTGTTATTACAGCATTCATTGAATGCGCTTCGATTCCAATCGCTTCGTTCCTCACAGCAGCTATTGGGTGTTTAGAGGCGGTGAAGCACGCTAAAGGAAACAATTAGGGCGTGGGCAAGAGCAAGGTCAAGGGCAAGGGCAAGGGATTATATTTCGTAGCTGTCTATTAATTAATGTATTGGAAGGTTTGTAGCACTGGTGCTGAAAACTATGAATGCATTCTGTTGATGATGGATGTCTTCTTCAGATGAAAGTACTATTAAGGCACATACGGAGCTGATGCAAGTCAGGTCGAAGTAGTAGGATTGAGGCGGTCTGTCAGGTATCATTGGGCAGCCAATGTACCTGCTAATTGTTAACGTACCTCACGGGCAAGTTGGACACTTTTGCCAAGCCCCTACCAAACCCCCCTTCCTACACTAATGTCTCTTCAACAACACTAATTAGACATGTTAAAGGAAGCTTAGATACAGCTTGCGCTCCAGGCTCTTAAACAAGACGCGACTCTATCCCTGCAACGCGCTGCTGCTACCGTGTCTGTGCGCGCAACGCCCGGAGTCACGCAACGCCCGCTTTTTACTAGTAAAAGTAGCGAAATCTAGTATCTTTAAAGCTAAATAACTCTTTATCTAGCTAAGAAATAGAAGTACTAAGTTAGATTATCACTGAGCCAGCCATATCACTGAACCAGCCACTTTCTCTTTGCACAACCACCTTTTACCCTAACACAACATGCCTTAACAACAACAACTTTAGAATACTACTAGAGAAGGCAGAGTTATTCTTACTATCTAGGCCTTCTACGCTAGCTAATTTTATAGTATCTACAGCGTTGCTAGAGCGTTGAACATACTGTATTAGTAGGTCTCTAATCGCCTTTGCAATATCACGTTTCAACTAGACATAAGTTATGCGCTAATTGCTAGAAACTTACTATACTAGAGGAGTAGACAATTGTCTATTATATACTTAATCTTCATTTGTGAGAATTTGCGCCCTGGCTATGTAAGGTGGTAGATATAGCTAATAAGATACTTAGTGTGCGTGGTAAAGAGCCTATTAGTAAACTATAGGCTAGCAGGCTTATAACATGTTTAGACAAGCTTAAAATAGCCTTTAATTAAGCTAAGGATAGACAGAGGATACTAAAGGAAGATCCTAAGATAATTAGTGTGTAGTTTAAGCTAGTAGAGGATACTTAAGTTAACTATAGTATTTGCAATAATAACATGTAACGTAGATTATCACCGAGCCGGCCATATCACCGAACCGGCCACTTTCTCTTGGCACGACTAAGACAAGTTACTGCAACTACAACTACTCACTATTAAACAGTGACCTAGCATACTGCGTGCTTGCATTAGATTCAGAAGATGTTTCTGCACCCTCCTAGCACGTTTGTGCGTTATGTCCAGTTTTGCTGCAGTTCCCACAGCGCCGAACAGTTGACTGAGCTCCTAGTTGACCACCTCCACCCTGAGTCTTCTTAGATGGCTAAGCTGCTACACACGCCTCAGCAGCTACCCGCGATGCTGCTGGGCCATACTCAAGTGTGCCACCATGCTGAATCTGCTTTCTCTTACGCGATTTTCTCTTAGTTATTACTGCTAATTGCTCTTCAAGCTCTCGCATGCGGGCCTTAATAAGGACGTTTTTGTGCAGCATCTCTTTAGCCCCTTTTACAAGCTTTAAGAACCCCTCTTGCGCTGCACTTAGCAATTGTTAGAAGGAGTTGCTTACAAGCTTAGATTGAGACCTAAACTCGTGTGTATTGCTCAGCGTCTTGGATTGCCACGGCGTTTTGGGTAGAGGTACTGCTGGTGGGGTATGCAGCCGCACTTTAAGGTGATCTAACACTACTAGTACCTGCGTGTTAGTAGGAACAAGCCCTAATACCTTAAAGGCCTTTTAGCAGTTAACCTTTGTAAACATATTAAGGAACACGTCCCTAAAGGCTAGTAGGAAGCCTTCCTTATTAATATAGAAGACGCGTTAGCATGCTAAGTCTTAAACATATTAGGAGTACTTACGCTTTAACAGCAAGAAACAGACTATATTAAGTAGCTAGAGGATGTGTAATAAGTAAGGTAGCATGTAGAGAGTAAGGATTTAGTTCTCTAGGTAATAGTCCTTAAACTCCTAGTTAAGATAGCTCTTATAGCTGTCTAAGATAAGCAACCTGTACACTCCTACCTAATGTGTCTTTGTATGCGTGTTAAAGTGCTTTAACTACTTAAGGCTAAGCATATTGTTTGTCTAACTGTTCTTAGAGACTAAGAGCTTCTAATTGTGGGGTATATCTGTCTCCTTATACTAGGCAGAGATGTGGACGCGTCCTTTGTAGATGATGAAAGGCGGGGTTGCATACCCAGCGGCGCAGATGCTCTGGATAACGGTAACCCACTCGCGATCACCTGGCTGAACAAGCTCTGGCCGAGCACGTCTCTCTGAGCCTGTTACAACCTTTAAAGACAAAGCAACGCCTATCTAGAACCTAGTTTTATTAAAGTTGTGCACGTTGTTGTTGCAAACGCTATACTTAACTTAAGTATCCTCTACTAGCTTAAACCACGCGCTGATTATCTCAGGATCTTCCTGTAGTATCCTCTGTCTATCCTTAGCTTAATTAAAGGCTATTTTAAGCTTGTCTAAACGCGTCACAAGCCTGCTAGCCCATAGTTTACCAACAGGCTCTTCACCACGCACACTAAGTATCTTATTAGCCATATCTGCCACCTCACATAGCTGGGGCGCAAATCCTTGCGAATCAAGGTTAAGTATATACTAGACAATTGTCTGCTCCTCTAGTATAGTAAGTTTCTAGCAATTAGCGCGTACGTCTAGTTAAAACGTGATATTGTAAAGGCAATTAGAGACCTGCTGATGAGGTACGTTTAACGCTCTAGCAGCGCTGCAGATACTGCGAAATTAGCCAGCATAGAAGGCCTAGATAGCAAGGATAACTCTGCCTTCTCTAGTAGTATTCTGAAGTTGTTGTTGTTGAGGCATATTATGTTGGGGTAAAAGGTGGTCGTGCTAAGAGAAAGTGGCCAGTTCGGTGATATGGCCGGCTCGGTGATAATCTACGTTACAACTTTAATAAAACTAGGTTCTAGATAGGTGTTGCTTTGTCTTTAAAGGTTGTAACAGGCTTAGAGAGACGTGCTTAGCTAGAGCTTGTTTAGCTAGGCGATTGCGAGTAGGTTACTGTTATCTAGAGCATCTGCGCTGCTAGGTATGCAACCCTACCTTTTATTATCTACAAAGAACCTATCTACATCTCTGCCTAGTATAAGGAGACAGATATACCCTATAATTAGAAGCTCTTAGTCTCTAAGAATAGTTAGATAAATAATATACTAATCCTTAAGTAGTTAAAGTACTTTAATATATATACAAAGACATGTTAGGTAGGAGTATATAGGTTACTTATCTTAGATAGCTATAAGAGCTATCTTAACTAAGAGATTAAGGACTATTACCTAGAGAACTAAATCCTTACTCTTTATATACTACCTTACTTGTTACACATTCTCTAGCTACTTAATATAGTCTATTTCTTACTATTAAAGTATAAGTACTCCTAATATATTTAAGACTTAGTATGCTAATATTTCTTCTATATTAATAAGGAAGGCTTCCTACTAGCCTTTAGGGACATATTCCTTAATATATTTATAAAGGTTAACTACTAAAAGGCCTTTAAGGTATTAGGGCTTGTTCCTACTAATATATAAGTAGTGTTAGATTGCCTTAAAGTACAGCTACATACCCTAACGTACCTCACGGGCGAGTGGCCGGCCCGGGCGAGTGTCCGGATTTTGCCAAGACCACACCAAACTTCATACAACCCGCGATGTCTCAACGCAAAAAGGCTTAAAGCGTCTCAAAGGAACCAGATATACAGCTTGCAATCTAGGCTCTTAAACAAGACGCGACTCTTACTATTCTACGCGCTGCAACAATCTACAAGGTGTTAGAAAGAACGCTAAGATGACGACGTGCTGGAACGCTCTTAAGACGCAATTGTAAGGTCAACTTAATGAAGCTGACAAGCACTGAAGAGGAGGTGATTGTGCAGCATGTTCTGAAGCTGGACGAGCGAGGATACCCACCCCAGCTTACTAATGTGGAGGATATGGCCAACTCTCTACTCACTGAGCGCCACCAGCCTCCTGTTGGCAAGAACTGGGCTAGCACGTTCGTCAAGCGTCGCCCAGAGCTCACAGTCAAGTTCAATCAAAAGTACGACTACAAGAGAGCCCTCTGCGAGGATCCTGAGGTGATCTAGGGCTGGTTCCGCCTAGTGGAGAATACCAAAGCCAAGTATGGTATCCTAGATGAAGACACCTACAATTTTGACGAGTCTAGGTTCATGATGGGTGTTATATCAACAGGAGCTGTTGTTATAGGCTCAGAGCGTCGTGGAAGACCAAAGACAGTACAGCAGGGCGACTGAGAGTGGACTAGCATTATCTAGGGTATCAACGCGTCAGGATAGAGTATCCTATCCTTTGTTATCTTCTAAGGCAAGCACCACCTCTCTGCCTGGTACAAGGAGCTGTCTTTACCTTATAACTAGGTTATTACTGTCTCTAAGAACGGCTGGACTAATAATAAGCTTAGTATTAAGTGGCTGAAGCACTTTAATGAGCACACAAAGGAGCGCACTGTTGGCAGCCATCAGCTGCTCATTCTGGACGGCCATGAGAGCCACAATTCAGTTGAGTTCTACCAGTACTGTGAAGAACACAAGATTGTTACCTTGTGTATGCCTCCACACTCATCGCACCTGTTGCAGCCGCTTGACGTGGGTTGTTTTGCCCTAATGAAGAAGGCCTATGGTCGCCAAGCTGAGCTGCTAATGCGCAACAAGATTACTCGCATCACAAAACTTGAGTTTTTACCGTGCTTTAAAGGAGCTTTTGATGCCTCTATTACTAGGAGCAATATCTAGGGAGGATTTAGAGGTGCTGGCTTAGTCCCCTTTAATCTAGAGGCTGTAATATCAAAGCTTGAAGTGCGCCTGTGTACTCCACTACTACCTACTGTAGATGAGAGTACGTGGCACTCTCAAACCCTACAGAACACCCTAGAATTTAGGTTGCAATTAAAGCTTATTAAAGAGAGGATTTAATAATATAGCAATAGCTCTCCAACTTTAATGGTTGATGCTCTTAATTAGCTTACTAAGGGCGCAGAGATAATGGCGCATTCACTAGTTTTAGTGCGCAACCAGGTCGCAGAGCTTCAAGCTGCTAATGAGGCCGCCACACGCCGTAAATCACACAAGAGGAAGCGGATCTAGAGGGAGGGGACTCTTACTGTTAGTGAAGGAGTGCGCTTAACTACCCTAAAGGAGTTTGAAGCCCGTGATGATAGGAAGAAGGCAAGCAAGAAGAGGCGCGTTAAACCAGGCACTCAGTCTTTACAACGCTGTAGCAGGTGTAGTAAGGCAGGGCACAACGCGCGAACGTGCATAAAAGATGCGCAAGATACTGTAGATTAGTGCTGTATACTGTAAGTTACAGTAACTTGCAGTAACTTGCTGTAATATGCAAGACAAGTTGAAGTTTGGTGTGGTCTTGGCAAAATCCGGACACTCGCCCGGGCCGGCCACTCGCCCGTGAGGTACGTTACTAGTAATACCTCTACCTAAAACACTATAGTAATCTAAGATACTAAGCAATATATATAAGTTTAGGTCTTAATCTAAGCTTAACGTACTCTATCACCGAGCCAGTCATATCACCAAACTGGTCACTTAAAATCCCACTAAAAAACACAGAAACTATACCCCTGCATCTTAATAACCACTTAATGAAATCTTCTAAAAACTTTAGAATAGAGCTGCATCTATACTAATAAAACTATTTAAAAGTCTTAGACTAATAGCTAGTATAGATATTAAGATAGCCTGTAGCTACCCCTGTATTTTAGTATCTTCTAAACAACATCTGCAATATAGGGCTAAGCACTCTAAGACTTTTAAACAGTCTTATTAGTATAGATGCAGCTCTATTCTGAAGTTTTTAGAAGATTCTATTAAGTAGTTATTGAGATGCAGGGGTATGGTTTCTGTGTTTTTTGGTGGGATTTTAAGTGACTAGTTTGGTGATATGACCAGCTCGGTGATAGAGTACGTTATAAGTAACTCCTTCTAATAATTACTAAATATAGTGTAAGAGGGGTTCTTAAACCTTATAAAAGGGGCTAAAGAGATGCTATATAAAAACATCCTTATTAAGGCCTGTGTGCGAGAGCTTAAAGAGTAATTAGTAGTAATAACTAAGAGAAAATTGCGTAAGAGAAAGCAGATTCAGCATGGTGGCACACTTAAGTATGGCCTAGCAGCATCGCGGGTAGCTGCTGAGGCGTATGTAGCAGCTCAGCCATCTAAGAAGACTCGGGGTGGAGGTGGTCAACTAGGTAGGAGCTCAGTCAACTGTTCAGCGCTGTGGGAACTGCAGCAAGACTGGACACAACGCACGAACGTGCTAGGAGGGTGCAGAAACATCTTCTAAATCTAATGCAAGCACGCAGTATACTAGGTCACTATTTAATAGCAAGTAGTTGTAGTTGCAGTAACTTGTGTTAGTTGTGCTAAGAGAAAATAGCTAGTTTAGTGATATAGCTAGCTTAGTAATAATCTACGTTAGTAGAACTAAGGGTAGCTATACAACATCATTGCAACGTTATTTTAAGTTTATTAAATATAGGCACTTAGTGTTTTAGCTATTAGCAACATTAGTGCGAAATTAGGGCTGTTAGGCGCAAATTAGGGCTGTTAGGGCTGTTGAACAGCTGTTGCACGACCATGCCACGACTGTCAGCAACAGCCAGTCTGGGCCAGATTTCGAAAAACTTTTCCCGATGTAGGTAGGTCTACTTAGTAATCTATGCTTAGTATTGCTGCATATATAAGCAAGATTACATAGGTGCATGTGTAATTATATACGTAAGTATCTTACAGAGTAGGCTACTCTGTTTGTAAGCAGAGGGTCTAGAACATTTCTAGTTACTAAAAATAAAGAACAGCATATCTTAAGAACAAGAGGAGATACAGGCTTTGTAAGCACACCATTCTTATCCTCTCTTTTAGGAGATTATAATGACAATACTTAGGTAAGCATGGCGCTATACCTAAGGAGGAAATATGCTAGAGAAAGATTATAAGAACAAAGTCTTATAACTTTACAGATTTAGGTCTTAATTAAAGCTAATTTACGAGAGGATTAACAGACACGCTAATAGCTTGCTAACTGTAATAATTAAAGCTCTTAATCAGCTTACTAAAGGCACAGAGTTAATAGCGTATTTACTAGTTTTAGTGCATAACTAAGTTGCTAACCTATAGGTAGCTAACAAAGCTGCTACATGTTATTGTCAGATAAGAGCGAGCGGCGAGAGGTCGGATCTGCGCAATAGAGCAGGGACCTGTCGTGCAGCCAATCAGCAGTTGCCAGGTTGATTAAGCGAGACCTGGCAACTCCTGATTGGCCCGCACACCGGCGGCCGCGAACAGCGCTAATTCCCCCCCCACTTCAATCCTGTAGCAACCAGCACGACGCTGACGGCAACACGATCGCCATGATTATTAATATCATTATACCACCTAAGATCTCGTTAAGCACATACTCTGGCTCACAGTATGAGCATCTGACAATTAAGAGTCTCACTGCCGCAACCTCACTGCCACAACCTCACTGCCGCAACCTCACTGCCGCAATCAAAATGGCGCAACCAGCGTACCGCGACCCAACAACAGTCCTCAGGGACCAAGCCGACTAGACTGGCTGGCTCGCGCAGCTACATGCGAGATGCCTGTTGCGCAATATCTAGGACAAGATCAACCTAAAGACAACTATACTACTACTATTAAAGCTACTCTTGCTAAGGGCTCTAACTATTACTAACTACGCGCTAGCTGCAAATACTAACATACTATTAAGGCTAACTAAGCTATTAATAATAGGCTAGAAGGCATTTAAGGAAGACCTTAAGTACTATAAAGTACTCCTTAAACAATACAAGAATAATTAATATAAATATAAGAAGGAGGAAGTAAGCCTTTAGTATATTATTATATTTATCTAATTAACTGTGTTACTATATCTACTACACACATGCTGTCTTCCTAAGAAACTACTATAATAGTAGATTACAGACCTACAACTTACTATTAGGGTTAATAAATAAATTAAACAAGAATAAGCCTAAGATAGATACCTCTTAGCACTTAAGCTAATAAGAAGCACGTCACAATAGGATACCTAGCTAGCTAAGTATAACTAGGTAGCTATAGAAGCAGAGATATACAAAGTTACTAAATTATTATAATTAAATGTAATAAGAAAGGACTTCCTAACAGCTATAAATAGGGTTACGCCTATCTAGGCTACAAGCTTTTAAGATAGTAGACACTTTAAATCTAGTATAAGTTAGAAGGAGATAATAAAACGCTACTAAGAGTATATAATAATAAATTATCCCCTTAGATTAGGGCAGTATAAGGCCTTTGTAGCTAATAATATAGTATTTCTTACTAAAGGGGGTGCAGCCTCCTAGAGCTATAAAGGGGATGCCTAACATGCTGTTAGCATGCTATCTAACTAGGGCAGACCTTAATATTAATGTATAGCAGGTAGGAAAACTACTATACTTAAGCAGCCTTTAGATTAAGAGCCTGCTTCTACTAGAGGAGTAAAATACCCTGTATGTGGACAACACTACTCTATATAGGATTACTACTATATTAATTAAGATAGAGCTCCTAAGTAGTAGAAACTAAATAAGATTATTTCTAAACTTATTAAGTTTAAGTATAAGAAAGATATTACCTTTTAAGGGCTACTTTATATATAAAGCAAGAGCTAATTAAGAATACTAGTAGTAAAGCACTTATACACCCCTACCCTAGAAATCCTAGATAATTAACTAGAAGGCTAAGAAATTACTAATATTAAAGCAGTGCTTAGTGTAGTAAACTAATAGGACGCTGCTAACTATCTACTATAGAAGTTATTTATACTTAACTTAGGTTCTACCTATTATATTACTAATAACCCTAACTATGTCTATAGTTTCTAACAGCTATTGCCTAGAGACTTTATATAGGCTAGGAATTCTAAGGTGCTAGTTAGAGGATATAGATTAATTAATCTACTCCTAAGGAGTAGAGCTAGGACAACTAAGGTCACCCTTATAGATGTGGCAATTTGCCTAGACCTGCTATGCAACCTAGTGTCCTTCCACCTACTATAAAACAGAGGCATATAGTAGGATATATAAGTAGACCTAACAACTCTCTAATAAGTAAATAGCTAAGTAATTAGAGTAGTATTAGAAATGCTTAGCTAGTAGGTGCTTAAGTATAAACTATCCCTACTAGCTACTAACTATATATATAAAATTACTACACACACTAAGAGAGGATTATAGAAGGCCTT
>NW_022984865.1:18165-20190 GCF_010094145.1 Didymella exigua CBS 183.55
TGGCGTCGTGCTGGTTGCTACAGGATTGAAGTGGGGGGGAATTAGCGCTGTTCGCGGCCGCCGGTGTGCGGGCCAATCAGGAGTTGCCAGGTCTCGCTTAATCAACCTGGCAACTGCTGATTGGCTGCACGACAGGTCCCTGCTCGATTGCGCAGATCTGACCTCTCGCCGCTCGCTCTTATCTGACACACCCCCTTCAGCTTAGAAACTCTTTAAGCTAACTGTTTATGCGTGTGTAAGGTCCTTAATTTGTTCTTAAATCCTGTCTAGAGGCACGCTGTTTAGCACTTCTGTTAACTCCCTGTTCACTAGACTAAGTTGCTAGAGGAAACCTTCCCACTTATTTACTAGGAGTACCTTTGTAAGTCTGTCTGCTATCATGCTCGTAGACTGGACGTGTTCCATGATGATCTTTCCAGCGGCCACCTCCTGTTAGAGCCAGTGGTTGTGGATATCTACATGCCAAAGTTTAGTATGTAGTTGCAACACTTCCTTAGTAACTAGTTAAATTGTTTATTTATTGTTGCATTGTATTATAATAGCGTGTGCACCTATATTAACGTGTAGTTCGCGCAAGAGCCTTAAGATAAAAAGTGCTTCTTTTGCAACCTAGGTAAGAGTAAGAAGCTTAGCCTTAGTTATTAATGTTGTTACTGTGTCCTGCTTGTTTGCTTTCTATACAATAAGGCTGCTAAAGAGTTTAATTGCGTAGCCTTAGGAGCTCTTTCTGTCTATAGTGTTGTCAGCAAAGGACGCGTCACTTGCTACCTAGAGGCTGATGCCTCCTCTAAGCTGCAGTGATCGCTGTTTAGTGTTGAGTAGATATAGAAGGACCTAGTCTGCAGCATCTTGGTGGCTGATGCCTGGATTAGTGAGGAACCTGGCAAGCCTTGATGTGGCGAACGCAATGTCAGGTCGCGTGGTGACTGCAGCGAACAGCAGTGATCCAATTTTGTGTTAATATTTGTTAATTTCTGCTGGCGCTGCTAGTCCACTCCTTGGCTGTAGTTTAGTTGTTGCTATTAGAGTGTTATGTCGTATAGTTGTGTTCTCAGCAAGGCAACTAATTTTGTCTAAGTACGCTGCCTAAGATAGGTAGATTTTCTTACTTGCTTAGTCTTGTATAATCTCTATGCTAAGGAACTACTATAGGTTGTGCCCTCCTGTGCAGGTGTACTTGCTCTGTACGTGGCTAATTGTCTACATTACCTCTTACTCTTTTAATTTATTATACATAAGGATAATATTATTAATATAAAAGAAGATAATAATACTACCCTTAGTTAGACAGCAGGGTTTATGAGGCATAGTCTAGAAACCTAGTGGTTTTAGTGTTGCAGTGAAGTTCTTCTGCCAGAGGAGGGGAGAGATGCGCAGCCCGTAAAGTGCCTTGTTTACTTGCAGTATCGTGCCAGGCTTCTAATAGCCTCGTGGCATTCTCATGTAGACCTCTCTGTCTATTGTAGCATGAACAAACACGTTGGTAACGTTGTATTGTTTAAGCTCCATGTTATAGTGAGCTGCCATAGCCATCATTGTTTGAAAGGATCGGCTGGCAAGCGTGGCTGCGTAGGTGTCTTGTGATGTAATATTACGTTGTTAATTGCCTCTAACTACTAGTCGCGCCTTGTACTTTAGCAGTTAATAATGTCTATTAAGCTTATAGGTATATACCTATATATAGTTAAGGATCTATTATCCTGTTAGTCTAATTTTCTAAAGTAGTACTTCTAACTATAATTTTATTTCTTAGTAGCTTGTAAGGTGCTCTTGCTTAGCTTCTAAAAAGAGTTTACCTATAGGGTAATCCTTAAGCTTAGTTTAGAATATAGGCAGAGGTAGAAGTTAACTTTAATAGGGCTTTAAGCCTTTAGCAAGCATTCTTATTATCTTAGCCTTGTCTATAACTTCTCCTCTGTATGTTCTAACACGTCTAGCTTAGGTTCCTGTAAGGAATAATGCTGCCTATAGGACAGTAGTTAAGGACGCTTGTTGCGTTAGAGTTGTTTAATTACTAGCCATAAT
>NW_022984866.1:0-19896 GCF_010094145.1 Didymella exigua CBS 183.55
CCCTACCCCTCTCCTCCTCTCTCCCTACACGCACACACACACACACACACACACACACACACACTCCCTCTCTCTCTCTTGGCACATAGATGCCTCAAAAAGCAAGGAAATCACCCTAATGTACATACATCGCTCAGCCTCCCCAACTGGACGAGGAGCTGTAGTTTTGAAATGGTAGCAATACCCGCGCAGGCAAGAAATGCTTTCTAAGGTAGTGTGTTCGCACTGTAATTCCATAGCTTAGCACGTCGTATATGCCCTTCGGGAGGCGAGATGGTGGACTTTGTCCCTATTAACTAGACGTAAAATGAATACCAACCAACCAACCAACCAATCCTACTAATACACAGGTAGTGTTAGATTGCCTTAAAGTGCAGCTGCATACCCTACTAGTAGTACCTCTACCTAAAATACTATAGCAATCTAAGACACTAAGCAATATATACAAGTTTAGGTCTTAATCTAAGCTTGTAAGTAACTCCTTCTAATAATTACTAAGTATAGTGTAAGAGGGGTTCTTAAAGCTTATAAAAGGGGCTAAAGAGATGCTGTATAAAAATGTCCTTATTAAGGCCCGCGTGTAAGAGCTTAAAGAGCAATTAGCAGTAATAACTAAGAGAAAATCGCGTAAGAGAAAGCAGATTCAGCATGGTGGCACACTTAAGTATGGCCCAGCAGCATTGTGGGTAGCTGCTAAGGCGTGTGTAGCAGCTCAGCCATCTAAGAAGACTTAGGGTAGAGGTGGTTAACTAGGAGCTTAGTCAACTGTTCAGCGCTGTAGGAACTGCAGTAAGACTAGACACAACGCACAAACGTGCTAGGAGGGTATAGAAACATCTTCTAAATCTAATGCAAGCACGCAGTATGCTAGGTCACTGTTTAATAGCAAGTAGTTGTAGTTGTAGTAACTTGTGTTAGTTGTGCTAAGAGAAAATGGCTGGTTTGGTGATATGGCCGGCTCGGTTATAATCTACGTTACCTTGCGCATTATTCTTGCAGGTTTGTGTATTGTGCCCTACCTCACTACATGTGCCACAGTGTTAAAAAGACTAAGTGCCTAGTTTAACACGCCTCTTCTTGTAGTAGTCTGGCCAAAGGCCAATAAAGGATATCTACTTCCTAACAACTTTTGCTAAAAAGCATGCACAAGTTAACTAGACGTCTAGTTAACTTGTGCATGCTTTTTAGCAAAAGTTGTTAGGAAGTAGATATCCTTTATTGGCCTTTGGCCAGACTACTACATCAAGACACTGTGGCACATGTGGTGAAACAGGGCACAACGCGCGAACGTGTAGGAAAGATGCGCAGAGTACTGTAGATTAGTGCAATATACTGTGCAGCACAGTATACTGTTGTTGTGCACTGTAATGTTGCAAAGTAGTTGTAGTATTAGTGTGGTCTTGGCAAAACCTGGTCACATACTCAGGCTGGTCACATACCTGTGAGGTACGTTATATATTATCTCTTAACGTGGTTTGGATGTACGCTTGAACAGGTGTGTAAGCTAGGTAGGGTGGCTCACTCGCTTGCCTCGCGCATCCAACACGTTACGTTAAGCGGAATGCAAGAATTCTAGGGAGCATTGCCCATTACGGCGGCGATCGTTGCCGAGCGAATCAAAGCCTCCGTTGAGATAAGAGTCCAGCGCAACACGATGAGAACGTTGTACGCCAGTTTCGCAGATAGGTATTCGTGAGATGAGATGAGCGACAGAGGTCGCACCGAAGAAGTAATCACGTTTTTGGCCAGCGAGGCAAATCTCGACGGCTCGAGCATGGATGGCCGATAGGCGCTATCGTGGGTCAATGGCTGCGATTGAGCGGATCTAAGGCCAAAAATAGTCTAGACTTGATGATGTAATGATTCCCAGACCTTGTCGACTCGCAGCAAACATCCCTCGGCAACGCGCCCAGTGAGCCCCTCTCACTACGCGTTTGACAGCAGTTCGACCACAAAATTCGCTTGTCACGCCCCCTGCATCCCAAAAGTCCACCATGGGCCTCCTTGATCTCCCTCCCGAGATTATTGACTACATTCTCGACTTTGCAGGGCCTGCCGGTCTCGAAAGCTTTGTTCTCACGTGCAAAGCTGTTTATGAGCGCGCAACAACACAGATCCATGACCACAATTACTTGAGACGGCGATGGCGGCACACAAACAATCAGAGTAATTTGCGCCGTGGTGACACACTGAGTGTGCTGCACGAGATCTCGAGAAATCCCATCATCGCCGAGTACATCGAGACACTCAGCTTATGGGACCGCCGGTCAGACGAAGAGATCCAAAGTCAGGACGTCGTGGATAGCTTTCGAGACGACGGGCAAGCAATGCAGCAGATCAAAGCTCTTCTGCGTGATGCAGAGTTTTTCCGGGACGCAGATCTTGAAGATTGGTGGATTGAAATCGTGGAAGAGGACCAAGCCGTGGACATCGAAAGTATCGATAAGCTCTACGCTACCGTTGCTTTGCTTACGCTCCTGCCCAACCTCAAAACCTTGCAGTTGCCAGACAGGTGGCATGAGGTTCGCAGTGACGAGGCTGCCGAGTCGCTTGTTCCCTCAGTCGAAAGCTTGGTGACGATGTCTAACGTTAACACTTATAGACGAAGATGGCAAGCTCTGCAGTCCTTGGAGACAATTATGCCCTTCACGGAAGAAGGCTACGACGTCCGCGTGGGTCTCCAGTGCCTGCAGCCGTTCATGGCTCTGAACAGCGTCCGAAATTTGTATGCCGTGAGCTGTGTCGCTGTCGACGATGAATGGGGCGGCATTCCATTCCACTGGCCTTACGCAAGCTTTTCGCCTTTGACAAGGCTAGAGTTCGCTAGTTGCTGTATGGACGCTCATGGTCTTGACGCCTTGCTGGCCCACACGCCGGCCGTCACGACTTTCAAGTACTCTCATCAAACGAAATGGGATAGCTTACAACATGACTGGAATCCTGGGGAGTTTCTGCAAACACTGGCCAATCGACTTGGCAAGCAACTCCTCGATCTTGCCCTTACAGTGGATGAATTGCATGGAGATGTCATCAACGGTCTGTCTTCTTTCCACTCGTTTGCAGTTCTCCGCAAGTTGGAGGTTGACGTAATTCCTTTCTGTGGACCACCTCTCGAAAGCGGACAACGCCTTGGCCGGGATGCTTTCGTTCCAGAGGGCGCAGAAGCATGGACGCACGGCGACATTCCATGCTTAGGTGACATGCTCCCTAGCAGCATTCGCGAAGTTCATCTCAACACCGATTATCCGTTGCCATCCGAGCAGTCGCTGAAGTCGCTGGTAAAGAACGTCGTCGACCGACGCAAAGACAACCTACGGCACCTCGAGCGATGCATCATCAGGCAGTATCGGTCGAACACAGCGCAATTCATTGCGGACCGTCATGATATTACGCTCGAGGTGTTTGATATGGATATGGTGGATCCGAGAGCAAGGGCGATGATGCCATTGTGGAAGAGAGAATTCGATCGAAAAGTTGGCGGAATCGTAACGGGGCTGTCCAGCGGAAATTGAGCGACAGGAGGAGCAACACGGCTATATACCCGTTGTGTATTATGAAATCCTCCCGCGGAGCGCGATATCATATTCATCAGCATTACCTCTCCGCGGGTCTGGCCGCCTTTCCAGATCGATCGCAAATTGTAGCTTACTCCTCTGCGCTAATGCCATGGACTGCTGTCTTCAATATGGAAGGCTGATCGTGTCTTCCAATGCGTTCGTAACTTTGTACGTCTAACATCCTTTGCGACGATGTGGATGTGTGGTTTTGCCAGAAGACTGTACGTCATGTTCTGGCAATCGTTGCGTCATCACCCAGGTCACGATTCACCTACAACCATTCACCGAGTGTCTGCACATCCATTCGGGCAAGATGAGCTTCACCATGACCGGCTGCGCGACTTCTACAACAAATCGTGAGAGGGCGTGTTATCCACGATCCATAAATACACAATCTACGTAATCGGCGATTCGGATGTATAGGCGGACTACACCACCTTGATGACTTCGCGAACTTGTAGCCACACTTTTCGAGCCAGCGAAAAGCCAAAATCAAATCCTGAATATCGACAACGAAACGATCTCGTAACGTGTCAAGCTTAAAAGGTACACAGGCAAAAGTTGAGATAGATGTACTTGGCAAGGGGAGGATGCACGAGATCTGGGACGATCTGAATAAGGCACCCAGAAAACATGCCGAAGGCGCACTTCTAGTGGACTTTTGGTACCTAGTGAAAGGTACCTAGCGCAAAGGCGAACTCTTCAGACCCAAGAGTCAGGTCCACGACCACTTGTTACACGATCTGACGTACACCCCGTTCAAGGGCCACTTCAAAGCCAGATGTGCGGAGAAGCTGTAGATGAGCTAATCAGGAGAGGACGAGCTCAATTCCGGAGGTGATCTAGGCGATGATCACGAGTGGATAGACTACCTTAGCGCTCCCATCTGTGCGGTCGGTCGAGTCACGACATCAACCATAACTTCAAGTCACTGAAACGATGTGATTGGACAACATTCATAATCGAAATGTCACAGCCTTGTGCAAATATGGTAGTCTTCCAAATTCGGCTCCGGACCACGCGACACGATCCCCGATGCAGTATCTTGGTGACGTCAAGCAATGCTTCGTCAAGGCTACACCCACCTTGGTCCTGCATCAAAATGCTTGTCAACCCGACGAGGCTTGTTCTACTGAGAATTTTTGTTTACTCTCGCATTTTGCAGTCTTTGGGGTTCAATGTGGTCCTATGTCCAATACAAGCAAATTGGGAGAGCTGTTGAGCACGAGTGGCGACAACAACAATCGAGTCGATCAGCACACAATACGGAGACCAGCAGAAATGGCGATTTTATAGGATCGCAACAGTCCGACGCAACGCTGCGGGAGAATGACCCTAAGCGACATGCGTCTCAACAATCTGGCAAGAAGGCAGAGGGAAAGCAGCACGAGGATAGAAAAGTCATTGTAGATCTTCAGAGCAACACTGACCCAATCGACCCGCACAATTGGTCTCTCCTTGAACGCGCGCGGACAATGGCCATCCTGAGCATGCTGGTGTTTACGCAAGCATGGGCTGGTGCATGCGACTCCCTCGTTAACGGCAAAGCCAGCGCATGGTACCATGTAAGCCCTGTCGCTGAGGACCTCTCCACCGCGATGTACTTGTTCGGCATAGGTTCTGGTTGTCTCTTCGTCGGTCCACTCTCACAGACTCTTGGCCGGAACCCTGTGTATCTGGGGTTCACCTTGGTGTACTTGTTCTTCATTTTGGGAACAGCGCTCGCGAAAAACTACGCAAGTCAGGCCGTGTGCAGATACCTAGCTGGTCTTGCAAGCAGTGCCGCGCTCGGCATCAATGGCGCAAGTGTTGGCGATATGTTTCGCCCTGTTGAACGAGCGCTGTGGTTTCCAATCATCGCCTGGGTCAACGTTGTCCGTAAGTATCGTTCCTTGCAGAGCATCAGCAGCATCACTGACGCTCTCCAGCTCCCGTTCTTGCACCTATCGTAGGTGGATGGGTCGCTGAACACGACAACCTCAGCTGGCACTGGATTGATTGGATCACGTTCTTCATCTCCGCATTTGCCTTTGTAGTTGCGTTTTTCTTCCTCCCCGAGACCTACCTGCCAACGCTCCTCGACTACAAAGCCACACACCTGCGCCGCGTATCCGGCTCTTTGAAATACGTCACCAAACACAAACAGAACTCCAACTTCCTCACCATGATAAAACAAGTGCTGCCACTGTCTGTCAAGTTTTCAACAACCGAGCCAGCCGTCCTCTCTCTGGGTGGTTTCCTCGTCCTACTCTACATCATCCTCTTCACCTTCCTCTCGGGCTTTGAATACATTTTCAAGCGGCGTTACAATCTCAACGATCTCGAGGAAGGGGCATGCTTCGCTTCGATCGCTCTCGGCGCCACAGCTTTCTCACTCACCAGTCCCGCACTCTACAGCTGGACACGCCATTACACCGGGTATGCCGACCATGCCTCTGTTACTCCAGAGTTCCGCCTCTGGCCTGCGATGATCTCATCCCCTCTACTTCCAATCTCGCTCTTCTGGCTCGGCTGGACGGACTACAGCTGGATATCGATCTACTCGGGTCTCGGGGCGTGTTTCTGCTTTGGCATCGTGCTGAATGCGATGTACGTCAGTAGCTACGAGTACATTATTGACAGCTATGGGGAGAAGGCGAGTATTGCGCTGGCGAGCGTGACGATGATGCGGTATCTAATTGCGGGTGGGATGGTTATGGCGGCGAGGCCTATGTATGAGGCTATTGGTGTGCACTGGACGATGACGCTACTGGGATGTGTTGCTGTGGCCTTGGTGCCAGCGCCCTATGTATTGTTCAAGTACGGGAAGAGTTTGAGGGAGAAGAGTCCATTTGCGATTCAGGATGTAAGCAAGTCGTAATGCCTTCAGCGATAACTACACGGTGTCGTCAGCTTTACGCTAAGAAGCCTCACTTTGTCTCGTCGCTGCTCTGTCTGTAGTCTCGCTCAAATGGAAATGATGCTCCTTCATGAACCATCTGCAGACGTTGTAACACCTTCTGAGTCCTTCTTTGTAACCACGTGGCTTAGATCACATGACATCCTATTGTAGCAAGTACTGCCCGGTGGGCAAGCGCGCTTACCTCAGAGCTGTGAGCCCCTGTAACATCACATCACAACACGACAACAGCAATACACTCGTTGGTCACAGTCCCCGACCGACACTGCTCACGCAGTTACATTCTTCGATCACTGGAGTGTCGTATCGGTGATCAGCGTGCGACAGGAATGGCTGTGCTTGCTATTATTGTGTCGACACTGTGATTCGCTGTTCATCTTTCGTCGGAAGGGCCGCCGGTTCTGTTCTCTAGGTTATCCCTTGTATTGGAGAAGCGCCGAGCGGCGTGAGGAACTTCAATTGAGCAAACAACTTCGTCCCGGCGCAAGTGCGCGCTCATGATTGGTAGACCGGAAACTCACGACAATCGCTTGCGGGGTTTTGAAACTACACCGCTTGGAAGGTGAACCGAGGCTATCTATGACGTTCACTATTTTCTCCCTTCCTCAGCGAGATAACACTGTTTTTATAGATTTGTACCCCTTCATGCACACCTCCAAAGACTTCTTCGCATATTGACAGAATCATGAAAGGCGACCGGACAGATTCGCTTTTCACTCTGCCTGTCATTATAGCCACAATTGCGACATACTGGATCGTCGCCGTACTTTACAGCTCTTTTACCGCTCCACAGCCGCCTACATCAGTTCCATGGCAAGGTGGAAAAGGATGGATAGCTGGTCTGCGAAACTTCTTCGCATTGACGAAGAGCAAGGATTGGCTGGCAGCCGGGTACGAAAAGTACAGCAAGAACGATAAGGCCTTTGTCCTACCGGCTGTCTTTAGTGCACAAGCGGAACTCGTCCTACCGAGGTCACAGCTGAACTGGATGTTCGACCAGCCCGACCATGTTCTCAGCACGAATGATGCTCATTATGACCTCTTGCAGGGTGACTACGCTTTCGTAAAGCCCATCATCCTGCGCGATCCTTATCACGAACACGTCATTCATAAGAACCTCGTGCGTAACCTGAACGCTATAATACCAGACTTGGAAGAGGAGGTCCCGCCAACTGTGGATGCGGTCTATGGTACAGACATAGAATTCCGAAAGATCGATCTGATGAAGTCCTTCATGACGATGATCCCAAGGCTCACCAACCGCATGATGGTCGGTCCTACGCTTTGTTGCGAACAGAAATTCCTGGATGCAGTCCTGTCCTTCACTACCGATGTCGTTGGAATATTCTCGTTCCTGCCATTCGTGCCTAGAGCACTCCATCCTCTGATAGGCAATCTTGTGGGCTTGACTTCGAAGTACCATTACTGGCTGGCATCGCGGTTCACCCTTCCATTGATCAAGCAACGTCTAGAAAACATCAGAAGAAAGGATAAAGGCGACCCTGACTACAAAGACTGGAAAGAGCCGCGCGACTTCATCACATGGAGCTATCGAACTGCACAGGCCGAAGGCAGAACCGACGAGATGCAACCGGCCCGAATTGCGCAGCGGATCATGCCTCTCAATTTCGCCGCCATTCACACTACATCCCTTACAGCCTACGAAACAATGATCAATATTTTGAGTGCCTCCCCGAGTGTAATCGAGGGCTTGAGAGAAGAAGCGTCGCGAGTACTCGAAGAAGAGGGTTCCTGGACTAAGAAAGCCCTCGCCCGAATGCATCGGATGGACTCGGCCATCAGAGAGTCGCAACGAGTGTCACCGATTGCACTAACCTTCGTTGCTCGGAAGGTTGTCGCAAAAGAAGGCGTTATTACGCCGGAGGGCGTGCACGTGGGCTGCGGCACTATAATCTCGTGCCCGTGGACCCCGATAGCTCATGACGAGGAGTTGCACAGTGGGTCTCTCGGGTTCGATGCCTTCCGGTACTCGCGCGCAAGGGAGGAGTTTGACACGATGTGTCCAGACCAGAGAAAGAAGGTGGATACACTGAAGCTGAAGCAAACCGGGCTGGTGACTACGAGTAACCAACACCTGCCGTTTGGGCATGGAAGACACGCATGGTACGTATATGTACTTCTCAGTTTCCGAAAAGCGCTGATACTGGCCACCTGACAGTCCTGGGCGATTTTTTGTTAGCCATGAGCTCAAAATGATTTTTGCACATCTGCTGCTCAACTACGATTTTAAACCGCTCAAGGAGAAGCCGAAAAAGCTATTTGTGGCCAGGACGAAGATCCCGCTGCCTGCTATCATCGAGTTTAAACGCCGCAAGTCGGTCTGGCAGAAGCCAGCACAATAACGCGCCTTGGAAACAGAAATAATGATACAGCGAGGATTAAGAAGGAGTTGATATATCATTGCTGAATACCTCCAGTCATTCGCATTGCGCCATTCACTTGGTCCATTTGTCAAGCAGGACGTCCACTATATCCCTCGGGCCCATCCCAGCATGGTTGAGCTTCTGCTTCTTCGTTGTAGTACCACTGCTGAGTGCAAATCGACGCCGATGCAATCACTCTGACACTCATCCTAGCTAGCTGTCCTCAAATGTGTGTCTTGTTTACCATTGCAAAATGCCCTTTCTATTTTTGACGACGAAGATCTCGTTTCTAGCGTCACTTCTGGTAGAGTAAGGCCTTTTGGTAGGGGCTGTACATTCATCGAAGCATCAATGTGGCGAAGAACGTATACGCATGAGAGAAGCAGGTGTGATAGGCGTAGCACCTTGATTGCTCTGCGCTACCAGATGTTGGCGGCTGAAACTCGGTGAGGAGTGGCTGCCTAAGCGCTGGCTGAGGTCGCTTGAGGAAGCGGACTCTGAGCTCAAGACGTCCACCGAGTGCGACGGTACCGCTGGCTGCAAGGAAATCATTTCACCAGACATTCTTGGGGCGAGGTTAGTGACCGCGGACTCTGCTAGATCTGTTGCGGAAATTCGATATGGTGCTTTCGGCTGCATCGAGATTGTATTCTTCCGTCTGCCAGGATTCACAATGGGCGACTTTTGTACGCAGTCCGTTGGTATTGTCCCAGTCAGATCCTTCTTTGTTCTGAATCTTCTATGCTCTGCCGGCTGGGCTGTATCGGGCTTGCCCAACAAATCAATGTAAACATTGATTGGGGAGTGTCCTGTCGCGCTTTGAGAGTGCGTATTGAGTACGGGTGACGTGAGAGGGCTGAAATAAGCGCCGGGCACTGTAAAATCTGGGATTTGAAATCGTGCCATGTCACCCATAAGAGGATCAATGAACGCACTGTTCGTCTGCGATGTTTTCAGTACTGTTGGAGCGTACGTTTTACAGGGGCATACTGTGACCACGTGGCTTAGATCACACGATATCCTATTGTAGCAGGTAGTGCCTGATGGGCAAGTGCGCTTACCCCAGAGCTGAGAGCTTCTGGGACAGAACATCACAACACGACAACAGATAGCAATACAATCGTTGACCACAGTCTCCGAGCGACACTGCTCACGCAGTTACACATACCCTGTTGTAATTCACATCTGGAGGCTTCCCGCTCTCTGCAGTCCTGCTGTCGGATGCTTGATCGTGCCATCCCGTACACTCATACTCGTCAGCCTGCTTGTCGTACTCTTGCTCTACACACCAGTCAGCCTTGAATTACAGACTCGTGTACCTAGAGTATGCACGGAAAGATAGGGGCCAACCTGCCTAGCTGGTTCATGTGGTTCGAGTATGGGGTTCCGTAAAAAGAGGAAGGATCACTGTTCTGAGTCACGCCATTTCGTTAAGACTAACAGCCGTTGGGAGTGGTATGCAGTCCGACGTCGTCTTGGGTCTTTGAACGAATGGTCGGGATCCCAAATTGAAGATGCTGGCCCCAGATGGTCCCGAGGGCATGTAAATATCGTTCCAAGAAGTTTGTGCCTCAGAGAATGGCTTCGTCGGCCCTACAACCGAGTACGTTCGGAGTTGGTCACCTCTGGCAGATAAGTTGGCGTTCAAGTGCTTGATATAACCGACCGCACTTTCGATCTGCGCTGCCTTCGAGATGTTAGTATAATCGCCCCGTTCAGGATTCACGTCAGTGGTTGTGTTCCGATTTGGAGATACGAGATTTTGCAGCTCTTGCAATGCCGTGTTGATGTGATTGCGGCGACCTTGTTCAGCAGATTTATGGGATGTGGGCTTCGAAGTGAGTTTCGTAGACAGGCTTGACGGGTCTGATGAACTGGGTACAGTGTTACCATCGAGGATACTCTTGTAGCTCATCTTCGAGGCCAGGAGAAGAGCGTTCGCTTGACAAATGAGCATCTGTCGCTGTCATATTTATGCTGACATACCTGATTGTTTAGGTTGTTTCCTCGCCGGGATTCTAGGCTGAATAGCAAGTTTTCTTGTAGTGGATGTCCTGTAGTAATTGATTTTTGCATTCGATGTGTTGATGCTGTCAACGGAGGTTTTGTGCGGCTGTAGAGCCGCTGTATGCGCCTTCTGCTTCGATTGGGGTTGACTACATCATTCAGGGTGATCTGCATTTGTGTAATTTGGCGGAGGGGCATTTGCGTTTGGCCCGCGCACCTTGCGAGCTCGTCGGTGCCCATCTGCTCGCTTTCCTCATCAGAGCTCATCGACTCGGCGTCCAACGATTCTGATGCAACGACTGCAAGCGTTTTCATGGCCGCTTCATTCGATCGAGTTTGAATATTGGGTACAGGGTTCTCGGCCACCGCACTGAAGACATGCAATGGCCCTGCTTCCTTTGTTCACGTGCACGAAGGCGGATTCGTGTCTTGAAGGGTGGTCTCGTCGTCCAATTGGAATTTAGAAAGTTTGATCTCGAGCACCCTGAGGATCTTCAGTGAAGCCTGTTGTTGTTGATGCAACTCGCGCATATTGTTCCGCTGTTCCTCGAGGGATGCCTTTTCCACTTCCCTGTGACGTTCATCAGTCAGATAGGCGCTGGTTGATCGCAACCTATCACTACCATTGTGCCTGACTTTGTGGAAGCTGCAAGACATAGAATACTACCAGTAAGCTGCTCTTTAGAGTCTCCAGCCGTCTGCACAGCAGCTCAACCCGCAGCTCCATCATTGGCCAGCTCATCTTGCCCATCAGGCTGAGACGCTTCCTGCCATATTTTCCCACCTTTCGTCTCTTCTCAACCACGGCCAGTATCTCTTCGAAAACCTCGCCGCACTGTCCCAGAAGATCTCGCGCATGCTTGACAGCATCCTTTGATTATATTCACGACGTCATCAGCCTCAAGCACCTTACCCACATTGGCAAGGACTCCAGAGGTTATGTCAACGTCCCGGGCGATTGTCGTGATGTCGTGGTCAGCTCGCGCGGCAGTGCTGATGAATAAGTACAGCTCCTTGGGGAGCTTGGCGCCGCTGCCACCGATCTGGATGATGCTGGCCGCAAGACCTACGACTTCTGCATGGACTTATAGCATCAATCAAAGTATGCAGAGAATCGAGAAAAAGTGCATCAGGCTGTTTTGACCTGGCAGGGTCCAGCTGAATTCGAGAATTTCTAATACCCAAGGCACGGGGGCTGAGCACTCGTCAGCCACCACAACACGGTCCTGGGCGCATCACCCAGCATACCAGCACCGAGTTCCATCGCATCCGTGACGACGAAACGACATCTAGTGAAAGGTTGTAACAAAGGAGTTAATCTATGAGCCAGGGTTAGTTGTGTCTCTTGTATTAAGCAAATGGGCGCAAAAGGTGGGAAAGTTCTCCGAATATGCACTAGCCATACCGGTACGGTATTGAGCTTTCCTCGAACATGCAGAGATTATTAGGATAGCCTGATTGAGCCTTGGTGGCGATTGGGAACAGGTACACTGACTGTCTTGATCAACTCTTGCAAGAAGTCATGCATTGGAGTCGAACGTCCAGGACTACCACCTTCTCGCTGTCACGCCTTACTACCGGCGCTTACGGCACGTTTGTGAAACACGGGACGTTGTGAATTACGCAAGCCGATTATGCAATCTTTTGCAAAGCAGACATCTCAAGACCGTCTCCATAGCGCTTGCTACCCATACGTTTCCTTCTCTCAATGACTCCCCCCATGGCCCCTCCAAACTCCCGGCATGGTCCATTGTCCATGTCCTGGCGCCCTACTGCTCCATCTCTCAAGGCTCATGTCGTAGTATGGTGCGTTGCCCAACTTACCCAGGGTATCAGCAGTGAGACGTTGCGTAGACGATCTGCCCTGCTCAAATGCTGCACGAATCCGCACGCCGCCATTACGGCGAGCATCGTAACGGTACGAGTACCCGGAATAAGGATAATCGAGCATGCTCCAAGGGCGATTATGATCGAAGCCCCATCCTTGCGCCATCTCGTTGTAACCTGTTCCTGGCATTATGGTTTTTTGACTGTCGTTTTATCGAGTAGCTGGTGATGCGCGGGTAAGCGTTTTGCACTGTCGATGAGGCCCAAGGAAGATGCTGGAGGCGCATATATGCACCTTAGTGGTCAAGTATGATTGTAGGTATCACAGAAAGCGTGTCATGGTATATGAGAGTAGGCGTTCCATAGTCGCGAGCGCAAGCTGCACTGGGAGATGTATTGGTGTGAAGGGATCGTCGAGGACGGTAGGAGATAAGGCGACAACGAAGTGGTGGCCGGTCAATCGACTTGCTTGTGGCCAGAAATATGAGGCTAAAATGTGGTGAATTGCTTCCCGCATACTGGTGCGTTGTTGTGCTTGCAGCCGATCGTGGCAACTTCAAGTGCGAGTGTCAGATCATCGACTCGAACGTGAAGACACTCCTACATCATGTCATGCTTGGCAGCCGCCATCTCCCAGTCCGTAAGATGCACACTTCATCGAGGTAATCCCTCGCGGAATGGTGATGTGGATTGTTTGGATCTTGGCTTCCTTTCGTCCTCGCTGGCAGAGCTATGACGGTGCCGTCGAGGGTCGCGGTTATTTCCACGGCCTTCACTGCTGTGATCGCGGCGATGGCGCTTGTCTCTGTCTGCTGAATCATCGCGATGTCCTGACTTCCTGTGACGGCGACCATCGTCAGAGTCCCTGTCACGGCTCCTGCTACGGCCGTCCCTACGCCGTGAGCGGCGGTCGTGACGGTCACCATCCTCTTTATTCTTAATTCTCTTCGTATCTCGATCCTTGTGGCGGTTTTTCGAGCCCTCCCTTCGGTGGCGTCTCTCATGTCTGCTCTTCCTCTCCTTCTCCTTCTGCATCTTGCGTTTCAATTTGTCAACGGCCTCATCCACCTTCTCTTGCTGTTGCTTTATCATAGAGTCGCGCATGGGGTCGTCAAGATCCAGCTTTTCCGTAAGTCGCTCGAGCTCCATCTCCTCCGGCAGTAGTGGCCTTTCATCCTCGGAATCAGTCTCCTCGCTTTTTCTCCGCTTCCGCCTGCAACCATCCGAGTCGTTACCAGCGTCGATACTCACGTCGCCCATAGTATTGTCCCTCATATCTTCGTCGTCTCTGGACTTATACCGTGCGTGGTCGACCCTGATTACACGGTCCATGATGGTTGCGCCACCCAAGTTATCCACAGCCAAATCGCAGCTTCGCTGGTCCTCATATTTGATCCATGCAAACCCACGTGACTTTCCTGTCTCTTTGTCGCGCGCAAGTTTCACCCACACAGGCTCGCCATACTGTGAGAAGATGGTGATGATGTCACCCTCCGAGAGCTCGAATGCAAGACCGCCGATGTAGATGAAGGCTGTGTCGCGGTAGTCGGTGTGCCAGGAGCCTTCTGGGTTGATGCCGGCCTCGAGCTCGCGCTTGTTGAGCTGCTGGATCGCGCGCACTGAGTTCATGGCGACAATATGGGCGACTTCGTATTGGTGAAGGTGTCACGCAGTGCTGTTTGTGAACTTCTAATGAAGCTTTGTGCTTGGCAGATGCAAGTCGCGGGACCCCTGCACAAAAGGCGCCGAACCAGCAAAGAGCTGCCAGACCAAACACACTCCACAGCACCCCCACATCGCATGTTGACGGCGCGTCGCAACGCTCCTTCCTCTTCCAGTTGCATTGTTTATCCTTCAATACACGGTTGA
This sequence comes from Didymella exigua CBS 183.55, assembly GCF_010094145.1. Lineage (NCBI taxonomy): Eukaryota > Fungi > Ascomycota > Dothideomycetes > Pleosporales > Didymellaceae > Didymella > Didymella exigua. The sequence continues at coordinate 14,544 of NW_022984866.1, forward strand.
CATATCACCAACCTCGCTAGACATAATAGCACGACCGCCTAAAGTCCGCAGCACCTCCGGTCTCCGCAATGGCCAGCGCGCGTCGAATCTCAGGGTTCCCCACGCGTACACCGGGCAGCAACGACCGCCCGAGCAGCCGAGACACAAATAAGGAGGAGATATGGAAGCCTATGCTGGACAGTATCTCGAGCGGCAAGAAGATGCCAGAGAAGAGCTTGCTTGTACTAGGTGCGCTGCCCTACAAGACTCGCAGCGGTGAAGGCTAACGGAGGGATCAGGTGGAACACCAGAGACACAACGAGAGTTCCTCGAGTCGGTATCAACAGATGGGCCGAATGGAAGAAGACAGCAAGAGCGGGGGAAGAAGCCACCAATCGCGAATCAGTTTGCGTTGGGTTACACATACCAGGACGTACTCGATACAGATCATGAAGGTGAGGGGCTTGCTCTCGATCACTAGTCCTCAAGATGCTAATAGTCCTAGACACCCTCGCTCGTCTTTCGCTTTACCTCTTAGCCAGCCCTTCGCCGTCATTCACACCTCTCATTCAGCCCTACCTGAACCCTCGGACGATCCCAAACATGCTCGTTGTTATATTGCTAGACTGGAACCATCCCTGGTTATGGATACGGCAGCTGCGAGACTGGATAAGAGTGTTACGAGCCCTCATGCTGTCACTTGACGATGCCTCGAAGGATGCACTCGAGGAGAATACAGCGATACTGCAGGCTAAAGGGCGCCATTTGGGTGGGGAGGGAAGCACATCGATGGAGGACGTAAAAGTACCGCTGGGGAAAGGCGAATGGGACGAGACACTGGGATTACCACTCTGCGTCGTGTGTCAGAACGCTGACAAGATCGAATCCTTGGAAAAGGAGCGTGGATGGAAAGAAGCAGAGTTTGACTTCATCCTGCAGTATCTGCGCACGATCTTGCTAAAGCATGGTGGTAGCATGATTTACACGATGCCTTCGGCGCCGGGCTCGCTGCAGACGCTCGTTCACTCGACACTAGGCATCAAGTCACTCCTCAAACAAGACCAGCTCAGACACAACGTCACAGATCGAGATCGAGTATTGGTACCGCCGAATTGGGACTCATGGGCAAAGATCCGCATCTTGGGAGGCAACTTCGAAGTGGAAGAAATCAGCGAAAAATGGAGCATCGACATTGATGTGCCTCGAGAGCGAGCCCAAAGCAATGGCGAACAAGCAGACGCTGAAAAAATGGAGAGTGCAGGGGGCTTGATGACACCAATCAGTCAGCACGACGATGACGATGCCGATTCAGCAACTGCAATCTACGAGAAGGAGATCAGGGACCCGGAATCCGACTTCCCAGTCTCTGCACTATCGAAACAGGCCAATGGTATTGAGGTCTCGAGCACAGATCCCCAAGTATTCCTCACAGAGCAGGCTCACATGCTCGAACAATTCCACAGGGAAGACGAGAAGGAAGCCGCTGCCAAGACAGCGCGCAAAGAGGCAGACCCTGCGGCAAGAAACTGGCTGCCAGCAGGTACGAGCAGCGAGATCGATTCTGGCGTCGTTGAAGAGCATATTGGACCTGTTCAATTCAACATGGGTGGCATTCAAGTGAATGCTGATGAGATGGTAAAGAGGCTGCAAGACCGCGAGGCGAGTCGCTCCAGCGAGCCTAAAGCAACAACGCCAGACGCAACGGATCCAAATGCCATGAGCAACGACAAGCTGATGTCATTCTTCTCTGGTCTCATCAATAAGGGCGCGAGCAGCCCTGCGAGAGGCACATAGATGACATTATCATCTCTCGTCATTAGTTCTTGTTTTGTTGCACGGTAGGGATCTCTTGTCTACATGGTTATATACCCACAGCGTAGTCTGCCTTGCAATTGCACCTGTCACAGTCCCTTGCATTTGCCTGCCATCGCTGCGCGAGGGCGCCGCTGCGAAGCAGTGCCCGGAGGGTTCACGATGAATGTGAGGCAAGCGTGATAATCAACATACACCACATAACCGTTCTTGATGATTTCGTGGAAGTTAGAACTTTGCGGCTAGAGTCAACCTTCTCCGCGCATCTTCCCTGACCTTCTGCACAATGTCACCCGCGCCCTCCACTTCTTTGGCAAGACCCACACCAGTACCTGCCCAAATTGCTGCTCTACCCTCAAGCCCCGTCTTCCAACCAAGATCGTCCTCCTTCAGCGCCTCGTTGTGCTTCTTCTGTATCTCCTCCAGGCTGACACCCTCCACGTACTCTTTGTGGCTCTTGATCACCAGGCTCCTTCCATCGTAGACCGCCGGCCAGATGTTGGGGCCTCGCAGCTGATCAAATAGCTTACTTCTTGTGGTGACCTGGCCACCATCCTTTGCTTCTACAATACTGGCCTGCACGACAGGATGCACCAGCGCCTCTTTGCTCGCGAGGAACCGCGTGCCCATCACCACACCCGCAGCGCCCATGCTCACAGCCGCGGCGACCCCGCGATCGTCCATGATGCCACCGCTCGCCAATAATGACACCTTTAACCCTACTGCTTCGAGTGCATCTGCTGTCTCAGGTAAGAGTGAGATGATGCCTGCACCCTTCTCAAAGCCGTGACCGCCTGCGTCTGCACCTTGTAGACAGATAGCCTCTGGTTTTGCTTGCTCTGCGATCCGAAGTGCTGATTCAACGCTGCCAGCCTGCACCCATATCTTACTTCCTGGTGATGCCTCGCGCACAGCTTTCGCCCATACAGCGTAGTCGTCTAACTCTTTCGCAGCGAACAGCCAGACCACAGCGGGCTTGTACTCCTTGACTACCTCCAGCGCAGACTCGAGCTTCAATGCGAATGGCAAGAAACCAACGCCCAGAGGCAATGTTTCAGAGTGGGCGTGCTGTGTTCCTGCAAAGGTCTCTTTCGCAATGCCGAGTTCGCGTCTGGTGATGCCCATATCCACTTTCGAGCCGATGAGACCGAAGCCACTAGCAAGGGTCACAGTTGCTGCAAGGAGACCTCCAGCATTATCAGCCATGGGTGCATTGATGACGAGTGGCTCCCTGATCCATGGAAACTGATTCTTGAGGGCTGTCATGCTGCCTAAAGTTGTGCAATTGCAATAACGAGTTTGAAGCTGAAGTTACGGGGCGCATTGGTGGATTCGAGATGTAGAACGCACGGAGGCCAGCACGCCTGCGTCGTCCTTCATATGTGTGGTCCAGCCAAGAGAGGACGTTGCAGGCGGAGGTAAGCGGCAATCGCGGGGAAGCATAGTGAGCAGCTTAGTGTCCCGTGCATGATAACCCGGCTCACGCACCGTGGCAATGGATGATGTCAGGCCGATTACAATAATGGTCGGTCGAACGGTGAAGATAAAATCTGGCTCGATGTCGCGGATGTACTACCGGTAACTCGGGCGCGCGGGACCGTCTTCTACAGATAATTTAGGCTTCCTTAATAACGTGGCAACACAAAATGTCATTTGCGATCGAAGTGCCCCTGCGTGAAAACTTGAAAACAGAGATACAGTGTACATCTGTCCACACTGCACATCCCATCTGACTTAATATCCCCTTGACTACGGTGGGGCAGATACAAATGCCCCACCCTCTTTGCATCAGCCTGGCTTGAGCTCGTAGCAGACCTCATCATTCCAAACCTCAACAATATTATGAGCACTAGTCCGTCATGGATATATTTTATATTACGGTAGTAACCATCATCGATTCAATAACAACGGTTCTGTGGTGTAGTTGGTTATCACGTTCGCCTCACACTCATCGTGAACGCGAAAGGTCCCGAGTTCGAACCTCGGCGGAATCAAAATCGTTGTTTTTGTCGGCCACTTTTACTGGAATAGACAGAGTCTGTTCTTCAGATTGCGGTAGTTCAAAAGTACATGTTCGGGCGGCCTGGGGTGACTCTTATTTTGGTGGTTGCACCCTTCTTTTTTGCTGTGGGGATCGCGCGACGCCAGAGACTGCGAGCGATAGACATGACCAGCGACGTGATCATGAGCACATTGTAGCTATAACGTGGTTCACAAGCGAGTCGCTCACCCAAGTGAGTCGTCCACCAAACACCCGCGCCGCGCCTACGCAGCAGTGCAGCGCAGCACTACAATAAATTACAATACTACACATAACATTATAATATTATTTAGAAGCATTGCTATTATCTATAACGTACCTCACGGGCTCGTGGATCACCCGGGCTTGTGGATCACTTTTGCCAAGCCCCCACCAAAGCCACCCCATTCTGGCGCAAAATAGCCCACTTTGGCCCTGTATAGTACAAAGCAAGATGCGATATCATTCAGAGTCTACTTCTACTACCTTCTGGCAGGTACGCGCATTATGCCCAGTCTCTTTGCACTGTGTACACTATTATTAAGATAGTTCACCTACTTTAGCGCGCACCTGCCTCTTTAGCTTCTTCCTATTACTATGCGCCCTAAAGTCCTTAAGAGCAGCTAAACAAGCCCTATCCTTAACTATTAAGGTCCCCTCTACTTAAACCTACTTTCTTTTGTGCAATCTACGTTGTGTAGCAGCCTTATTTACCACTTAAAGCTCTACAATCTCCTTTTGTACCAACACTAGCTTGTGCGTGATAATTACTGCTCCCTTTAAGACCTTCTTAAAAGCCTCTACTATAGACGTTAGTAAGCTATCTACATGCCTCTAAATCCTTGCCTTCACAAGTGTTAATTACAATCCTAATTTAAGGGTATTGCTTAGGGTTTGCAACTGCTAGGGCTTATTGCTAGGGAGTAGTAGTAATAGAGTACGTAGCTAGACATTAAGCGCTATTATAACCTGTTCTAGGTTAAATAGGACTAATCTAGCGCCTTAAAACCCTCCTTAGATATTACTAGGAGAAATTACTGCATTATAGGCGCGTATAAAGCATAGTAAGAACTTAAGCTTTGTGATGTAGGTAATCTAGTTGCGCATGAGATTCTTAGCTTGGCAGCCATACGCTGTCTTTAAAGGCAAGAAACACCCTACATCAAGAGGCTGCAGGAGGTGTGATGAGTGTGGAGGCATGCAGATAGTAATAATCTTGCTCTCCTTGCAGTATTCCTAGAAAGCGAGCGAGTTATGGCTCTCATGGCCGTCAATTGTAAGCAGTTAGTGGCTGCTAACTACTCTCTTCTTTGTATGCTTATTAAAGTACTTTAACCTAGACTGGCGGATGGGTACCATGTACCTAGGGTAGGATATAGGTAGGGTATAGGTCGCACGGACGTAGGTATAGGTAGGGTAGGGTCGCACGGACCATAGGTATAGGTAGGGTAGGGTCGCACGGACCATAGGTAGGGTAGGGTAGCACGTGACTGGGTATAGGTATAGGTAGGGTAGCACGTGCTAGGTATAGGTTTGGTTTGG
>NW_022984867.1:0-2144 GCF_010094145.1 Didymella exigua CBS 183.55
ACAGAGTTCTTGTGACTGATTGGAGTCAGTAAACAAACGAATCAACAAGGGATCAATGATCATACAGAATGGAGCAGGAGTGGGTGCCACACTCAACGCAGCGCTCGCTGTTCGAATCGAGCCGATCATGGCAAATGCCATTAATCAGGCCTGCGTTGAAACGCAGGGCGCACCCACCACACACCTCCTTACGAGCGGCACCAACCTTGATCGGAGCGGCCTTCTTCTTGCCCTTCTTGGGGTGCTTCTTCTCCTGATCTTTGGAGCCGCGAGCAGCTTGGCCGGATCGCTTGGGGGTGATGGGAGCGAGCTCGCTATCGTCCTCCTCGTCCTCATGCTCGTCCTTGTCCTCGTGATCAGCGTCCTGACCACCGTCCACCTGATCGTTGGAACCCTCCTCTGAATCATAGCCGCTCGTGCCCTCAAGCGGATCAACCGGTGGATCGACAGTCCTCTGCCTCTTGGCTAGAGATAATCGCCTGGCAGACGACGCGTTGCGCTTGGCTGATGGCATGATCGTGTGGATTCCGAACGTGTACTGTCTGGTTGTCTGATCAGTCAGTGAGCAATTGAGAGAGAATGGGATTATCAACATACTTGCTCGAGGTAGAGGTATGGAGAGCTTGATCGTTATCAAAGAGACGAAGAAAGGACAGTGATTGCACAAAAGATCTGTTTGTCGCCATGCAATCAGTTGTTATGGTTACCAGATCAACTGATTAGAGCGGCACTGGAGCAAACAGCAGCCCCACCAAAGTGAAGGAGAGCGATCTTGACAGGGATCAATCAGGTAACAACTCAGCTGCGATACAGGCACCTGGATCAGTGATCCAGGCACCTGGGGGGTGTGTCGCAGCAAGGATCGAGGTGAGGGTGCATATCACGTGATCCGCATCTGGATATTGGACCGATCAGACACTGGCGATCTATCACGCCATGGTGAGCGGAATCGGGTATAGCTTGGAGCCGTGATTAGGGCTCCAATTAGGGTATAGCTGGATGAGCATTGGTGTATATATTCTGCTCATTCAGCACCGTAGATAGAACAAGGAACTTGATAACTTTCTTCACACTTGATCAACGATCAGAGACCACTCAGCTTCCACACCTTCCTACTCTTCCTCTCTCCTACTTCTCTAGCACTTAACTGCCTCTAAACACACACAAGGGATCCACCCTAATGTACACACACAGCTTAGTCTCCCCAACTGGACGGGGAGCTGTAGTTCTAAAATAGTAGTAATACCCACGCAGGCAAGAAATGCTTTCTAAGGTAGTGGCAGCACTGTAATTCTATAGCTTAGCACGTCGTATATGCCCTTTAGGAGGCGAGATGATGGACTTTATCCTCATCAACTAGACGTAAAATGAATACCAACCAACCAACCAACCAACCAACCCTACTGACGCGCAGGTAGTGTTGGATCGCCTTGAGGTGCGGTACTGTACCCCACCAGCATCCCCTCCACCAGAGACACTGTGGCAGTCAAGGACTCTAAGCAATACACACAAGTTTAGATCTCAGTTAAAGCTTATGCATGACTCCTTTACCTGGTCACTAGTCACAGCTTAGGCTGGCTTCTCTCAGCTTATTAAAGGTGGTGAATTAATGCTGCACCAAAACGCGCTTTAAGCTGCTCGCATTACTGAGCTTGAAGAGCAATTAGCAGTTATAAGTAGGAGGAAGTCGCGCAAGCGAAAGCAGATTCAGCATGGCGGCACACTCGAGTACGGCCCAGCAGCATCACGGGTAGCTGCTGAGGTGTCTGTAGCAGCTCAGCCGTCAAAGAAGACTCGTGGTGCAGATACTTAAGAAAGGACCTATGTAGCCCAACAGCGCTGTAGAAACTGTAGAAGCACTAGGCACAACACTTAAACGTGTTAGAAAGATATAGGAGAAGATTCTAAATCTAATGCAAGTACACAGTACGCTAGATCACTGTTTAATAGTGAGTAATTTAAGTTGCCACAATATAAGTTGGGCGCGCCAAGAGTTTTTGACTGGTTCAGTGATATGACTAGCTCAGTGATAGAGTACGTTAGGTGTAGAGAATATATCCTAGTGTTCTTATCATCCCAGCACTCCCATATGCCTCGTAGCGGATTCACACCTATTCCGGATATCTCTCTTCTTGCCTGCGTCG
>NW_022984867.1:3194-20056 GCF_010094145.1 Didymella exigua CBS 183.55
AATAATAAGCAGGCGACGCGCGCCTATACTACGAGCCTGCGTGTGAGCGTTGAAGTGCTTTAGCCACTCAACTCCAAGCTTATTATTCGTCCAGCCATTGTCGCTGACTGCGATTGCCCAGTCGCGTGGGATATCCTCTTCATACTAGGCTGATAGGTGGTACTGACCAGCGAAGATGAGGAATGGTGGCACTGACCAGCCAGCAGCGCTAATAGCAGCGATCAGCGTTACCCACTCGCGATTGCCTGGCTGAAGAGTCTTTGGCCTGCCTCTCCTCTCTGCTCCTGTTATAACCAGCTGCGTTGTAATCTTGCCTATTATAAAGCTAGCTTTATTAAAGTTATAGACGTCCTTATTGCAGATACCCTGCTTAGCCTTTGTCTCTTCTACAAGCTTAAACTCCTCTTTATTAATATTATATCCTTACACAGAGCTTGCTGCCTATTGTACGCTTGGTTAAAACACGTCTGAAGACTGTCTGTACGCTTAACAAAGTTAGCTGGCCACTTCTGCCCAACCTGGCCAGCGCCGCGTGCAGCCAGCAGCTTATCAGCCATATCACGTGCAGCTGCGTAGGTAGGCGCAAATCCACGCTGATCTAGGTGAAGTATATAGCTAACAATCACCTCCTCTTCTCTCTAGGTAAGCTTCCTTGAGTTAGGCTGGCAATCACGTCGCGCGCGCTTTCTAGCGCGCCAGTCAATTAGGGTTGATTTTAGGATATTAAAGACTGTAGCAGCGCGTCGCGTACTCTGAATTTGGGCAGAATCTATAGATAAGAGAGCAAGCTGAATATCTGCTTCATTTGACTGCATGAGCAGAGCGCGGCGTGGAGGCATTGTGTGTTAAGATAGAGTAGGTGATCAAAGTTGGTGGGGTGACCGACTCGCTTGTCTGACCGACTCGCTTGCCAACCATGTTATTACAGCTTGTTTTGCCTTATGCAGCGCCAGTTTGTGGTGTTTTGGGCCATAATAGGGTTTGATGGGGGAGGGTCTTGGCAAAAGTGGGCAACTCGCCCTGGTGGGCGACTCGCCCTACACCTACGTTACAAGAAGCTTTGCAGTAGATGGGGCTGGTAGATTAGACTCTATGGCTTGAGAGGTGCTTGAAAAGGAATGTCGTAGGTTATGGTGACTTCTTCCCAAAGCGCTTCCCCCGCGGCTACTTCCTCTGTGAATACCACCTCCTCGAGTAGTGTCCGCGCAGGGCAGCGCTTCTCATAGGCCAGCTCGCTTCTCGATCGGGTTAGGTCTCCCGCTTTCACGCACTGTAGATAATCGCTCCCTCAGGTAGACCCAATCGACAGTTCACACAGCCACACTCATCAAGTAGCAAGAGTTCGCGAATCCATTATGCGTCGAAAATTGTATGGAAGACTTGTTGCCAGCAGTCTTGATACTTTTACGCAATGGATAACGATCTGTGTCTTACGCAGACTCGGCCTAGATATTCCTGTAAGGAGTAGGCTACACAATGACGAGGGAAGATAGGGATAAGAGGGCATACCTTGTAATTGGAGAAATGACATCAGACTATACGGTCCTCTCGGCCGGTCTTTGGCTGACGTCTAGACGTACCAAGAGCCTCCAGCTTTATCTACCACCGTATTCGGAGCTTCCAGCTTAATCTACCGCAGTACGACGCATGGCCTAGTTTCGTATGAGAAGGTATGTTTAGTCCATGTTTACTAAGTTCATAGAGACAGACCTACCTGAAACAGGCCCTAAGAGGATATTGCCGTGACATCCGGTCGCAATGAAATCCGGATCTCCCGGGAAGTTAGCGCCAGCATTATGCCGCAGAGATCCTAGGTCACCGTTACCTCCTAGTGTACCCATGCACTTCACGAGTACCACAAAGGCTAATAAGACTCAGGTGGTCTACTGATTGGCCTAGAGAACGGCTGAGCGTTTTTTAGGTGCGGCGCAGGGGATCTCAAAAGCTTACAATTTTAAGCTTGAACATTTGACCATCAGAGTTAAGGCCACCAATCGGTCTTATAATACTGCGCGACAATTAGTGGATCACCTAAGTCTCGCTAGTGTATGCGGAACGAGATGGAAAGCCTGTGGAGCATTTCAAGACTGTTAAATGTACTGCACCTTACTAGCGCTGATAGTATAGCCGAGTGTTCATGCCAGTCAAAGCTTTGAAAAAAAACGCCAATTTAGTATAGGAATAGCGGCAAAACGTGAATAGTGTTTTTCTTCCTTAAGAGAAACAGCGATTGCAATGGGTACAACACTTAAAATCGTTAAATCTACACGTCTATAAGCGTAAACTATTGCTGTTAAGTAAATTACGTACCACAACTCTGATATCACATTAATATCATGTTAAATAATAGCTTGTAATTGGCAATAGCATGGTTGTTGTTTCCCTTAACTATTCTATTTCTGGCGAGTGACTTTCACCTGAAATTGTCGGCTATACCTTCGGCGCTAGTAAGGTGCAGTATGTGCTATCTTAATCGCAGTTCAACCACAGATCAAGTCTGCAAAACTTTAATTAACTTAGCATGGTACACCAGGAATATACCCTGTTAACAAGAGTCCTGTTGTTTCTTGTGATCACACTTGTTGACCTAAGCTATTTGTAAAAGCGACGGCTTTACTCTAAAAGCGACGGCTTTACTCTAAGAAGGTCCATCTCAAACGCCTTTCCAAAGAATGATAGTTGTACTAGTAGTCCGATCAGCCAAGCTAACCCTTTTCCTTCTTGACAGAAATAAGACCGTTGGTTCGCTAACACAGAGATATGCACTTCAAGCAGCAGCTCTTTCAACACGACTTACCGTGCAATTGTAGCCCCTGTATTTCAGGGCTTAAGATGAGAGATTTAACCAGCAAGAATGCATTCACCATATGTCATAGAACACGAAATATAAAAATAGAAACTATTGTACTTCTCTACAAAAGGTACATGAAGAACGTAGGAGCTCGGTCTGTGCGTTATTCAGCTCGTATACGTGATCTCTCGAGTGCTTGCACAATCACTCTGAACTAGGACGCAGCCTGTAGCATCGGCCCGTAACTTAAGTCAGACAGCAATATCGCCATCAGTTGTCACTGAATTTATTAACGCAAGTCCTGGGGATGACTGAAGTCCTTCGTCTATATAAGTAGCAAGCTGCAACTAAGAGTAACATCCCATCGCTTCCACTGTCTTCTACTCGCATACTCAAGTCAACTTTGTTCAAATCTTTCAATATGCTTATCAAAGTATGAATACCCACCAGTAAAGCAGAGAATGGATTCAATCTAACACTTCTACAGGCGCTTCTTGCTATTGCAGCGCTTGCTTCATCCGTAGCTGCAGGCGTGAATTGCGCTGGCGATAACTTCGACAGAGCTGAGCTGGACGAGTGCAAAAATGAACTTTGCAAGTGGAACAATCGCGCTGGTCCAGGTGGCTACCCACATTTTTTCGCCAACCACGAGGGCTTTACGTGGTCTGTTTCAAAAATCAACAGCCTATACATTTACCCTCTTATTCATGGCACCAAGGCCTACTCAGGTGGTAAGTTGAGCTTTTATATTCTCTATAATTGTTACAGCATGTAAATCGAACAACACAAGTGTTCTAGTACTTATTAAGAGTTCTTGCTGATATTACCTGTAGGTGCACCAGGAGCACACCGTTGCATTGTCAACTACGATAACAAGACCGGACAGTGCGTTACTCTTGGCGCCATAACTCACACAGGCGCCTCTTCTGTCAATGGATTTGTTCAATGCACAACTAATGCAACTTAAGTTGTTGATGTTAGGAATTGTTCAAAGCTGAAGTTTAGGTGCTAGTAGCTTGGGATACCTCAAGCTACTAGACTCTAATACTTCTGCTTAAACATATGTCTTTCCTGTCTTTGCTTTTCTTCTCTCCTACTCAAGAGAACAGCCTGTCAATTTTAAGTAGCTAGCTACCGTGGGCCTCTAGCTCTCTACCTGTTATAGTCTCCTGTTCATTTAATTAAACTTATTGCTAAATTACTATTTTCTGTGCACGTGAAGCCTGCTTTAAGGTTAGAAGCCTAAGTGTTCGCTTAATTGTCACCAATTGCCCAGCTTCAGTTGGGTGCCCGCTATTTCTGGACTAGGGGTGTATCTTAACAATCGAGATAATGTCATAACTACTATTGTAGTACCCTTATTATATATTTCCACGGCAAGCAAAGCTAGTACAAGCACACGGACAGTATGCAGCAGCCATCCTGTTTCCAACGTGACTGTACTTGCTCTTGTCTCTAAGCTACTCCTAGATCACGGAATTCAGGGTTCTACTTAGCGCTCTTAATTTCACCTCGCTACAGATTGTACTAGTGTTAGATTTCGTACTGTTGTCAGAGTATAAACTCAACGAGATTGTGGGTAGTAAAAATTGTGCGTATTCTCTGTGCTCTCTATTTCGTGTCTCTCCTCTCGTCTTATATACTCTTGTCAGATTCAAAGGGTTCTTGATAATTGTTGTGATGAATTGATTGATCGATCGTCCTCTGGTCTAATCTATGAACAGGTGGCTTTTATCCCCCGCCCTTGTGCGACCAGCTGCGCGGTCTATTCCATGCAGTTCTATTCCAGCCAAGCCAGTGTTACGGCCAGCCTTGCTCATGTCTGACACACCCCCTCAGCTTGGATCGCGATCCAAGCTGGATTGTGTACTGGTGCCGATTGCAGCGTCTCGCAGGGTGACTACCCTAGCGCCTCTTGGAGCCTGTTCAGTGACAGTTCTTGATAATTTGGCCTGTCTGTTCGCTCTACAAGGTTGAGGTGATTGAGAAAGGCGCCCCATTTGTTCTTAGGAAGTGCTGAGATTGTTCCTTGTTGGACCTCTTGCCGCAGCCAGTGGTTGTGGATATCCACGTGTCGGAGCTTTGTTTGAAGCTTTAATGTCTCCTTAGTTACTAGGCTAATTGTCTGAGTGTTGTTGCAGTGTATTGTGATAGTCTTTTGTGGTAGATCTACTTAGAGCTCCCTAATCAGCCTTGAGATAAAGATGGCTTCCTTTGCCACCTGTGATAGAGCTAGAAGCTCTGCCTCAGTTGTAGAGGTAGTAACAGTGTCTTGTTTGCTCGCTTTCCATGCAATCAGGCCTCCAAATAGTTGAATAGTGTAGCCTTGTAAGCTCTTGCGGTCAGAGGTGTTGTTAGCGAACGACGCATCGCTCGCGACCTCGAGGTGGAGGCCTCCGCCTTGGCGTAGGGCTAGGTTCTGCGTGCTCATGAGGTAGAGCAGCACTCAATCAGCTGCTGCGTGATGCGCTGGTCCTGGATTCAGCATGTAGCGTGCTAGCCTAGAGGTTGCAAACGCTACAGGGACCGTGCACATCGTGCACGGATTCACATCGTGCACGCGAACTCCATAACGTGCCAATTTCCTCAACACCATAACTTCACAACAGCATGGATTTAGAAGCTGCGCTTGAAGCCTGTGACAGAGCAGATGCAGCTAGTGAAATTTCTTATACCAAAATTGCTGACCAAAGCTTAGTGTCGCGATCTACGCTGTTGCAGCAGCACCAACGCGTATGCGCGTCGCGTGAAGAAGGCAACTCCACACGTCAAAAGCTCAACCCACAACAAGAGTATGAGCTTGTTAGTTATATAAATAAGCTTACAGAGCAAGGGCTACCACCTACAAGGCAAATGGTGCAAAACTTTGCATCAGAAATGGCCCAACAGTACGTTAGAGATAGCTGGGTTACCAGGTTCCTGCACCGTCACCCCGATAAGCTCCTATACAAATGGACCTCCGCCATGGACGCCTCACGTCACAACGCCGACGATAGCGAAAAGTACTCATACTATTTTAACCTACTACGTTCCAAGATCGACCAATACTCTATCGAGCCACGGCACACGTACAATATGGATAAGAAGGGCCTAGCGATTGGATTGGTGAATAGGAGCAAAAGGGTGTTTAGTAAGGCAGCTTGGGAAGCCGGAGGCAAACGCCAAAGCTTGCAGGATGGCAATAGAGAGTGGGTAACAATTCTCGCAGCTATCTGCGCTGACAGTTCAACGTTGCCGCCAGCCATCATATATGCAGGCCAGCCAAACAGTCTACAATCCTCCTGGATGGAGGACCTGGACGCAGGCAAAGACTCTATATACTCTACTGCAACGCCCTCTGGCTGGTCCAACGACGAGGTTGGTCTTGCCTGGCTTGAACAGGTGTTTGAGCGGGAAACTGCGAGTAAAACTCGCAGTAGTTGGCGCCTACTCATACTTGACAGCCACAGCTCTCACATAACGATGGCTTTTATCGACTATTGTAGTCGCCACAAGATTCTACTACTTATCTATCCACCTCACAGTACCCAGACGTTGCAGCCGCTTGATGTGGGTTGCTTCTCACCTTTTGGCAACAACTACTCCAAAGAAGTCACTGAACAACTCCACCAGAGCCAGGCCTTGACTGGCATTAAAAAGCGTCATTTCTACAAGCTTTTCCAAGCCTCCTGGTACAAAACATTCAACAGCGAGCTTGTGCTGGCCGCGTTCAAAGCCACAGGCATCTCACCACTAAACCCAGCTATTATACTTGACAGGTTTCAGAACAAGCCAAGCGAGCTTCCGCGAACTCCATCTCCATTACTCAACGTCAATAGGGTCGCAATAGAACAGTTTTGCAAGGCAATAGTGAAGGACTCTACAAGTTATAAGGCAAGGAAGCTGGTTCGCACGTTCAACTACTTAGCAGCTCGCAACGCCCTTCTGGAGGTAGAAAACGAAGGCCTCCGCAACTAAATTGACACCCGGAAGACCTCTTGGAGGTACCACCAAGCCCTACCGTTACAGGCCTCCAAGTCCTATACTTCCAACGCGATGTTGTGGTCTCCAACAAAGGTGGATGAAGCCTAAGCTCAACTGCGTCAAAATACCCGCCAACAGGCTGAGGAAGCTGCTGCAAAGGCTCGCAAAAAGGCAGAGGCAGCTGAGAAGAAGGTTCAAGATGAGCGGGAGAAGGAGCAGCGGAAGGTGGAACGAGCGAGGGCAAAGGAAGAGAAAGCCCTCAGGAAGGCCGCTGAGAAGGCCAAGAAACAACAAAAAAAACAAGAGAGCGACGCTGCCAAATCTATCCAACTATCCTAAACAGGCAAGCGCAAGGCCTCACAGAAGCCACCTACAGAACCTCCAGCCAAAAAACAGCGTGCGCGTGGCGCTACTCAGGTTGTAGTTAAGGCGTCACCTTCCCTAACACCTCCACCAATTACTACACGCAGCAGCCGCACCACACGACCAAATAGAAAATGGGAGCAGGACAAGCATCATAGGCGTTAGTAGACTGTTACAACAAAAAAATCTCAATATAATAGCTTTTGTGTGTGGCTCTATAGTCTTATTTTTGTGGTTGCCAAAGGTGGTTTTCGCGTGCACGATGTGAATCCGTGCACGATGTGCACGGTCCCTGTACCGTGCACGGACACAGGGTGGGCCGGGTCACCAGGTGGGCCACCCCACCAACTTTACCACCTCACCAACAGTGAGGCTACAACACCACGTAGAGTAGATATTATTATATAAGAAGTTGATGAAATATACTATCTGCTACTGCGAGACTTTTGGCATATTTAGTTTTTTTGTGGGCTTTGTGACGCGGCCACCACGAGTCCTGAAGCCCGGGGGTGCCGAGCTGGGCTCATGAGACTCCTGTGAACTGCCCTTTGCTGCACCACCACCACACTTAGTTGATTTTGACCGTGGCTTTGCTGAGGCCTTGAGATTAGCCTGCTTAGGCAATTAGGATACTTTTTCTGTGTTCTTGAGTGTTTTGACGCGCTCTCTTTCAGCTGCGCGTTCGGCGATCCCCTGAGCCTTCTCCACCCTCTTTTGAGCTGCCTTCTCACGCCTCAACGCTGCCTTTTCTTGCCTCTTAACCTTATCCTTCTCTTTCAGGATCTTGTTGTTGTGCTGTACTTGCTTCCGATCAGCCTTTGCAGCGTCATCCGCGATTGCCTGCTTCTCTATATCCTTCATACGGGTCTTGGCACGTGCAACGGATGAAGGATCCCAGAATATGGCCCCCCCTTGTACATTAGGGTCCCGCGGTGACAGTGGCAATACTTTCTTCTTCTTTTAACGCTTCTTCTTACTCTCTAGTGCTGTTTTGAGGCCCTGAAGTGTAACGGGCTAGGCCCGATGGTAGCGCCTCGGCGCTCGCCGGCCTCGGCCAACCTCCGAGAGGAGGTGCCTGCCCAGCCGTACCCCCAGTCAGGAGGTCCCAATCTTGACTAATTGTGTAACCTCCGCACGGAGGACATAAAAGTCTGCAGACCTCTACCTGCAGCTACTCCTTAACAAATCTATTTAATTTATACTTGCAAATAGCCTGCAGAGGCTAGCTCCTTATATTTAGATTTGTTTATCCTCTTTATTTGTTTGTTTATTAAGCATCTGCAAGGAACCACTCATAATAAGCAAAAACACTAACACTGTTGTAGGGCGCCTTGTTGAATATGGAATTAAACTCTGCTTAAGTACTAACTCCTAATTAGATGTTCGCACAGAATTGCAACACCGCGTGAGCACTCTAGCACCTGCGGAATGGCTAGAGACCATTTACGAACGCGCTCTGACTCTGTTGGCCACTCACTCAGCCTGGGCTGCCCTGCCCAAAGATACAGTCAGGTTGCCAGAGGTCGAACAGCTGACAACTGGACCTCTGAACCCTCCACAAACACCTTAGCAATCCTAACTAATAGTCAACATAACAAACAAATACATATAATAGGCTATCTAAGCAGGCATACAGGCGTACAAGGACAAGGAACAGCAGAGATCAGCAACAGCCAATATCTCTCCCGCCCCAATAATAGCTGCCACTGCAACCTAGTTAGGCTTTACAAAGCTCAAGCTTCCTAATATAGGGAAGTTTAATAGTAACTGCTAGCTCTATTAGACATTTAAGTCCTAGATAACAGACAAGCTTACTTCTATAGGAGAATATTAATTAATCCTAGGCGTAGTGTACATGTTTAACTAATTAGAAGGGCAAGCTGCCTAGGTTAGTCTGTCCTAGAAATCCTGCTACCTATTAGGATTAACTATAGAATTCTAGAGCTTCCTTAATAAATAATACTAAGACACCTAGTTTAAAGAAAGATCTTATTAGAAGCTACAGACAATTATAATAAAGAAAAATAGATAAAGCCTTAAAGCCTTTAACACAGAGTTTGTCTAGCTAGCCTTTAATGCTAGAGAAGAAGAAAATAAACAGAACCTTAAGACAAGGTATATATCTACTATCTGTAGCAACCTTTAGGACAAGATAGTATCTATAGAAGTCCTTAAAGAATAGGAACTTTAGACCCTTATAGCACAAGTCTTAAAAGTAGAGACTAACCTAAGGCAAGTTAAGACTTACACCTACAACACGTTGTTTAGATAATAACCTAGAAGGAAGGACAATAACAAGATAGACTAGGAACCTACAAAAGTCTACACTGCGCGCGTAGACAACAACAACAATAACAACAAACGCGAACGAGCTGAATAGAAACTACAAGAGGTCCTTAACAGGCGAAGGGCTAACAACTAGTGCCTCTAGTGTGGCAGAGACGGCCACTACGTTAACTAATGCAAGCTAGCCCCAGCTAGACAACCAGGTACTGTACAGGTCAGCGCAGCTGCCACGATGAACGGTGTAGAGGAATACTCAGACTTGAACAATTCTGATTTAGAAAACTAGAACCTCCTGTCCTAAGTTGCAGACAGGGGTTAATTAGCAAGGTTAACTAGGATAGTAAGTCATTCTAGCAGTTCTATCAGCAATGGCTAGATGGCAAACCTATCTTGTTGCACGTTTTAATAGACAACAAGACTATAGCACACACACTAATTAATACTAGGTGCTTAACTTACAGAATTATCTCTTCAAGCTTTATAACATAAAACAACCTTAGGCGCATCTCTGTACTAAGGAAACAAGTTGTTGGCATAGCTAGCAAGATAACCTGGCTGAAGAAAGCAGTCAGGATAAGGATTAACATTAACAGCTATGTTGAACAGATGTTTGTGTACGTCCTTGAAGGAGAACGTGAATACAACCTAATCTTAGGCTGCCTGTGGATGGATAAGCACAAAGTGACCCTAGCGCTAGCTAAGAAGTCACTGTTTATCTACTTGTCTATGACAAGGGTGCAGAGCAAAGAAGGCATCAGACCAGAGCTAGTACTACAGTGGGTTAGCCTAGAGCTGTACAGGGCACTACAAAAGTGGTCAAAGAAAGATTCTTTAATAGAAATCTTCTCTGCTTCTATAGCGGACATACAGAAAGCCTTAAAAAAAAAGGCCTCTAGGACCCTTGTGTCCTCCTCCCTAACTACCTAAAGGAGGAGTTCTGGACATTTATAAAGGAAGAAGTAGACAAACTAGCTCTACACAGAGGAGCAGATGTTGACCATGCTATTAAGCTTATTAAGCAGGACAGCAAACTAGCAATAATCCCTTAGGGACCCCTATACAGCATGTCAAGAGAAGAACTCTTAGTCCTCTGCCAATAACTAACTAGCTACCTAGACAGAGGCTTCATTTGTGTGAGCAAATCTAGCGCCTCAGCGCTAGTGCTATTCGCCTAGAAACCTAGCAGAGGTCTCTAATTTTGCGTTGACTACTAGGCACTTAATATAATTATAAAAAAAGACTAGTACCCCCTACTACTAATCCACAAAACCCTATTACAAATCTTAAAGGCTAAATAGTTTACTAAAGTTAACATAATCTAAGTATTCTATAAAATTCACATCACTAAAGGTAATAAGTAGAAAACAGCCTTCTAGACAAGGTTTAGACTATATAAGTAGCTTGTAACCCCCTTTAGACTTGCTAACACCCCTAGTACCTTTTAACAGTACATTAATTAGGTACTGTAGGAAGATCTAGACAAATAGTGTTCTGCGTACATAGACAATGTGCTTATCTACTTAAGTAGGTTGCAAGCAGAACATAAAGCTAAAGTTAAGGACATTATTTAGAAGTTAGGTAACACAGGCCTCTACTTAGATGTTAAGAAGTGCAAGTTCTCTATTAAGAAGACTAAGTACCTTAGCTTTATTATTAAAGCAGGTAAGGGGATCTAGATAGATCTAGGAAAAGTTGCTACTATTAAGGCCTAGGAACCCCTAAAATTAGTAAAAGGGATACAGAGCTTCCTAGGGTTTACTAACTTCTATTAATAGTTTGTTAGTAACTTCTCCTTAATAGTAGAACTACTAACTTAGTTAATAGGGAAGAATTTAGTATTTAAGTAGGGGAAGCCTTAATAATTAGCCTTTAAGGCTATAAAGATAGCATTTATTGTAGAACCTGCGCTGTTAAACTTTAACAAGGACCTGAAGACAATCCTAGAGTGCAACGCCTCTAGATAGGCCACTGGGGGAGTACTGTCGCAGTACAGGACTAATAGCGTCCTGCAGACCATCGCATACTTCTCCACAAAAAACACAAAGGCCAAGGTGAACTACACTATCCACGACAAGGAGATGCTGGCAGTCATTAAGTGCCTCTAGGAATAGAGCACTAAGCTAAGATCTGTGAAACACTTCACGGTTGTCACTAACTACAAGAATCTAGAGTACTTCTGCAAAACAAGGTTGCTGTTAGAAAGGCATATTAGGTAGTTAAGCTTGTTAAGCTAGTTTAATCTAACATTTGTGTACCATCCTAGAAAAGTTAATAGCTAGGCTAATGCCTTGTCTAGACGTGAAGAGGACTTGCTACCCCTGACAGGCGATGATTGAACGCAAACACAAAAATTCTAGTTACTAAAACTATTTGCTTAGGTACAAAAACCCGCTTACAATAAGGGGGAAGCAGGTGCTACAGTGGCATTCTTAGCAAAAATTTGCCCTACATCCCTCTAGTGCGCAGAAGGCCTCCAACCAGCACAGTTAACTATAGCTAAACCACCTAGTATCTACTCTGTTACAACACACGCCTATAGATAAGAAGTCTAGACAAGTAACAGCTACTAAGAAGATAAACCTTACAACAACATTAACACACAGGAGCAACTGTAGGCAACTATAGCTATAGCAGATAATACCTACTAACTAGTAAGAGACACAATCTTGTCTAGCGCGCGGAAGTTCCCTCTATAACTAGGTCTTAAAGTCTCGCTTGCAGAATATTTAGTTAATAATCTAGGGTAACTGCGCTACTACAAGCAGAAATAGGTACCTAATTTAGAAGTCCTAAGAGGATAGATTATTAACAAGATCTACTACTTGCCTATTGCAGGTCACCTAGGTAGAGGCAACATGTACTTGATATTGTCCTGCTTATACTTCTGGCCTAGGATGTTATTAGCATTGCAGAGGTACATAGAGAACTGCGACATCTGCAGACGTACAAAGCTATAGAGAGAACTAAAATAAGGATTACTAAAGCTGCTCCTAATACCTAAAAGGATCTAGAAGGAAATCTCTATAGACTTTATTACAGACCTTCTAGAAAGTAAGGGTAACTAGAACCTTATAGTAGTTATAGATTGTCTTTCTAAGGACGTAACCTTTATTCTACTGCCTAGCTTATAGGTTAATATAGTAGTAAAAGCGTTTCTTACACATATAGTAGCATAATACTAGCTCCCTAACGCTATTATGTTAGACTAAGGATCTTAGTTCTTAAGCAACTTCTAGACAGTCATGTGTTGCATGCTGAAGATCACACAGAGGTTATTAACTGCGTTTTACCCACAAACTAATAGGAGCACTAAACGCATAAACTCTGTAGTAGAAGCCTACCTCTGCGCTTACACCAACTAGTTGCAGAAAGACTAGGCCTGATAGGTACCTATTGCCTAAATCGCAATTAAAGGGAGAATTGCTGCATCCACAGGCGTAAGTCCCTTCTTCTTACAACATAGGTACAATGTAGACGTTGTCTAGGAGGACCTAGACCTAACAGCAGAGCTATTACACTGCTACGCAAGGTCTCTAGGTAAAGCAGCTATTGCTATAACTAAGAAGTTTGTTAAGATGTTCAGCTTCGCACAATCTAAGATAGCAGAAGCTTAACAAGCACAAGAACTACAGGCTAACAAGCACTACAAAGAGGCTCCCTAGTTACGGGTAGGCGACAAGGTATGGCTTAAACTAGGTACTTACTTCTCTAACAACAGGGAAAGCCAGAAACTAGACTAGAAGAACTAGAAGTTCACTGTTATAGAGGTAGTGTCTCCTCACAACGTCAAACTTAACATTAAAGGGAACATCCACCCTGTTTTTCACGTTAAGCAGCTACGCCTATGCCCCTAGAACCCTCTGCATGGCTAAACTAACAATAACTAACAGCTAGGCCCACTTATAGTTACAAACAATGACAGGTTGTTAGCAGAGGAATAGGAGGTTGAACAAATTGACGCGGAACAAGCGATAGGGACTGGTGGTCGTGACTGTTTGTATCTTGTGAAGTGGCGTGGCTATACAAAAGCAACGTGGGAACTAGTGGCGACGTGCAAGGACTTAGAGGCCCTAGACAACTAGGTAGTGTTCTCTGCAAACTATAGAGACAAGAATAGTAACTTACCTGCTAATTTCTGTTGCAAACCCCTTACAGGAGTTTGCGTATAAGCTAATACCTTAAACATAGTATTAGAGAAGAGGAAGAGGAAGACTATAGGCTACTATCAGGGCACGCATAAAGGAGGGAGGGAATATAAAAATAAACAATAGTTTATTTAAGAAGCTACTCTAGAAGTAGCTACTCTAACTTTAGAGTATCTAGGAGGGCCACAGCTAGGTATTGTTTATTAAAAAAAAAAGCAAAAAAGAAACTCTAAACGCTAATAGCCAACCTAAGAGGGGTGCCTTAAAGAACCCTGTTATCCTCGTCCTGAAGACGCTCCTTCTCCTTCGCGACCAGGGCCTCCGCCTCCAGTTGGAGCTGGGCCATGATGTCGGCGGAAGTGGTCACAGGAGCCGCCATGCCAACACGCTCGCGGAAGGACGCTCTGAGGTCAAGAACGTGCGCATAAAGAGACAACAGATACAGAAGCTGCAGAACTATAAGCACGAAGGAACAAAGCCTAGGGAAACACTTATAATCTGCTTCTGCTGTTAAAGGATCTCCTCACAAGCTAGAGTGGTACGCTTAGTAAACTTAACCTCTAGGTAAGGACAGGCGAGTATAGCGTTGATCTCCTCCTTATAGTTAGACCACTTAAGGTTGTAACCAGCGACGCCACTATAACTAGAACGAGGGTAAGAGTCTAACTTGGCGTGCTTGGGGAGGTTCATGCGCTTCTCTAGCGCTAGCCTGACAGGCGCAGAGTACTTGAGGAGGTGCAACGGCTTCTTAGAGACACAAGAAGCTACCTTGTACTTTACTAAAGTACTAAAGGTCTTGCAGGGCAGCTGCCTAACGTTAGCACACTGTAAAAGGGGAACTGCAGCAACTTTACCTTAATGCAAGCAGTCTGCTTCTGAGCACATACGTCGCAAGCAGACTTGCGAACCTTAGCGCCCCTCTTGTAAGCATCCCTAGAGAACGTGCAGGCAAAACCCTCTAAAGCGCAGCCAGTGCAAACCTCTAGGTTGGTAAACCTAAGGGCACGCGCAGTATAGGGAGACTGCTTAGCCTTATTAGAGACTTCCTTAATGTTGTCCTTGTTATTAGAGACAAGCATTGTGTTAACCTCTTCTTTGTCCATAACAATATTATTAGGCCTAATTGGCCTCTTAGACAGGCGTGCAACAGAGGGAGACCTAGATAGGGGACGCTACGTGGGGGTCTTAGCGAAATCGCAATTAGCAAAAAGCACCACGACACTCACCTTGCCCTGGCGAGGCTTGGACGGGGTCTTAGGAGCCATAATGGGCGGTGGAATAGTTGTGGTGGGGCAGGGGACAGCGGCTCGTGGTACGATGTTGGAGACAAGCTAGTTAGCAGAGTAGTGGGTGGCGCGACTAGATTTGGTGTTTTGACCTAGGGACGCGTTATAAACAACGCGACAAGTGGGGGGGTACTGTAACGGGCTAGGCCCGATGGTAGCGCCTCGGCGCTCGCCGGCCTCGGCCAACCTCCAAGAGGAGGTGCCTGCCCAGCCATACCCCCAGTCAGGAGGTCCTAATCTTGACTAATTGTGTAACCTCTGCACAGAGGACATAAAAGTCTGCAGACCTCCGCCTGCAGCCACTCCTCAACAAATCCATTTGATTCATACTTGCAAATAGCCCGCAGAGGCCAGCTCCTTACATGAAGTTCCTGATCTTTGAGCTCAAGAGCCACGTGCATCTAGTGCATCTGTCGCGGTATGAAGAGCAAATGTATAACGTAGATTATCACCGAGCCGGCCATATCACCGAACCGGCCATTTTCTCTTAGCACGACTAACACAAGTTACTGCAACTACAACTACTTGCTATTAAACAGTGACCTAGCATACTACGTGCTTATATTAGATTTAGAAGATGTTTCTATACCCTCCTAGCACGTTCGTGCGTTGTGTCTAGTTTTGCTGCAGTTCCTACAGCGCTAAACAGTTAACTAAGCTCCTAGTTGACCACCTCCACCCTAAGTCTTCTTAGATGGCTGAGCTGCTACACACGCCTTAGCAGCTACCCGCGATGCTGCTAGGCTATACTTAAGTGTGCTACTATGCTGAATCTGCTTTCTCTTACGCGATTTTCTCTTAGTTATTACTGCTAATTGCTCTTCAAGCTCTTGCACATAGGCCTTAATAAGGACGTTTTTGTGCAGCATCTCTTTAGCCCCTTTTACAAGCTTTAAGAACTCCTCTTGTGCTGCACTTAGTAATTATTAGAAGGAGTTACTTATAAGCTTAAATTAAGACCTAAACTTATGTGTATTGCTTAGCGTCTTAGATTACCACAGTGTTTTAGGTAGAGGTACTGCTAGTAGGGTATGCAGCTGCACTTTAAGGCGATCTAACACTACCTGCGTGTTAGTAGGAATAAGCCCTAATGCCTTAAAGGCCTTTTAGCAGTTAACCTTTGTAAAAATATTAAGGAACACGTCCCTAAAGGCTAGTAGGAAGCCTTCCTTGTTAATGTGGAAGACGCGTTGGCGTGCTAAGTCTCAAACGCGTTGGTTGGTTGGTTAGAATTGATTTTCGTCCGAAGGATGGGGATTAAGTCCGCCATCCTGCCTCCCGAAGGGCATGTAGGACGTGCTGAGCTATAGATTTACAGTGCTGTTGTGCTACCCTAGAAAGCATTTCTTGCATGTGCGAGTATTTCTACTATTTCTAGCTATAGCTCTCCTTCCTGTTAGAGAGACTAAGCAGTATAGACGTAATAGGGGAGAACCCTTGTGTGTGTTTAGAGGCATTTAGGTGCCATATAGGAGATAGAGAGTAGATTGAAAAGAGAGAGTTAGTATAGATAGAGGTTGTCTGCTACTGCTCTGTTAGACCTGCAGCTAGGCTGGCGGAATGGGTATACTCCAACGTCCTTCGTGGGTACCCCCCAAAACTTTGTCAATAATACATGGATTCTAGCAAAATAGGGCTTAAAAGAAAGAGAAAAACTACATCTACATTTCTGTAGCAGAGGGTTTTGTTATAACTATTAAACTGCACAAGCTAGAGGCTAGAAAAGGTCAAAAAAGGGGGGGTACCTAGCGAGCATACCTATTGATAGGTAACGTAGATTATCACCGAGCCGGCCATATCACCGAACTGGCCACTTTCTCTTAGCACGACCACCTTTTACCCTAACACAACATGCCTTAACAACAACAACTTCAGAATACTACTAGAGAAGGCAGAGTTATCCTTGCTATCTAGGCCTTCTATGCTGGCCAATTTCGCAGTATCTGCAGCGCTGCTAGAGCGTTGAACGTACCTTATTAGTGGGTCTCTGATTGCCTTTGCAATATCACGTTTTAACTAGACATACAC
>NW_022984868.1:0-6662 GCF_010094145.1 Didymella exigua CBS 183.55
GGATATGATCCGTCTTCTAGGCCAAATTTCTTAGTGATCTTATCAATGTAGGTGTCGTGTACTAGGTTGATTGTACGCTCGTGTCGGTTGCGGATAACTCTTATCCCAAGGAACCACTCAATTTCTCCTTGGTCCTGTATTTCGTATTTCTCCATGATCTTGCTCCAAAGCTTGTGAGCTTCTTTTTCGTTGGTCTTGTGGTAGATAAGCAATATATCATCCACATAAAACAGTACTAGAATCTTCCGATCAGCGTCAAAGAACAGGCATGGTTCCTCTTTGCTGGATTCTAGTCCCAAGGATCGCAGTGATCTGGAGAACTCCTCATACCAAAGAAGTGGTGATTCCCTCAGTCCATACAGGGCTCGGTTAAGCCGTACGTACAATCCGGGTTTCTTGAATCCATCTGGCATATCACAAACTACTGGGTGTTCGCTGGTGATCATGGCGTTGAGGAACGCTCCAACAACGTCGTACTGGAGTACCTCTAGGTCGAACTGAGCAGCAATCGCCATTACTGCTCTGAATGATCTTGCTGCTAGAGTAGCAGCGTATGTTGAGTTTAGGGTGTTAATCTCCTGGAGATCACCCCTTACAACAATCCTTGCTTTACATTTCGTGAAGTACCCGTTCTGATCAAACTTGTAGGTCCATACCCACTTGAGGGGCAGTGGCCGATCAGAGGTTTCTGATATAGTTATCTCAGTCCAGGTACCTTTCTTGATCAACTGATCAACCTCCTTCTTCGAAGCATCAATCAACAGGGCTTTGAGCGGATGCTGTAACAGTTGTTTCCAGGTTTTTGGTGGCTCAGGCATATCGTCCCTGTGTATTCCTGATATCTGCTTCTTGTGGTTGACGTGATCACTGAGCATTGCTGACATGACTATAGCGTTCATAGTCTTGTAGCTATCCCGATCGTCCCAGTCTTCTCTAGTTCCTGGGAGGAAAGTGTTTTTAATCGCATTCCATTGATCATTGCCATCTAACAGATCTGCGATCAAACTGTTAACACTTCCTAAAGACCCACCCCCCATTTGATCGTCACGATCTCGTCGTTTCCGCCTGAGTGGTTGGTAGACATTAATAGGCCGATCGACCTCTGGTGCTACTCCTCTCAGTCTGCGGCTTGATCTTGTGGGTGGGGTATTCCTTGCTTCGCCCGGCGTAGCAGAAGCAACACCGCCGGATCGAGAGGCACGGTTGGACAAGCGCTCCAGCATTGATCCCTGGTGGGTTGAGCGCTCCAGCATCAACCCCTGTGATCCTAACCGATCACTGAGACTAGACGAATCAGCTCTAACAGGTGTACGCGATTCCTGTTGACTGTCTGTCTCCATACGATCTGTATGATCGTCCATCTCCTGTACACCTGATCCGGAATCAATCGGCTCAGGTGTTGGTTCAGGAGTAGCTAGTCCAAAATCGTCCGATCGGTCTGTACGGATATCCGGGTACTTGCTGGCCTGGCTTGTACCCCGTACACTGTCTGCTTGCTCACCCTCCTGATCACAGGGCAGGCCAGCCTCTGGATCACTTGGTGTAAGTAGCTCACCCCCAGGCTTTTGCCCGGCGGCCGATTGGCTTTGTTGGACTAGCTCTTGTTGATCCTCTAGTAAGGGTATATCAATATCCTGTCCTGGATCATCTAGTTCTCCATTGTGGAGTACGTCTACAAGCTTGATCGCTTGCTCCTTTGGCATTTCTTCCTCTTTCTTATTTTGATAGAAGCTTGTTTCGTTAAAGGATACGTTCCTAGTGATGATTACCTGATCAACAGAGGGCACCCATATAACGTATATGTTTGATGCTCGATATCCAATCAAGTATCCAATGTGCCCACGCGGATTAACTTTAAATCCTCGTTTATCACGCCCTGCTGCGCGATCCTTGTCTAAGGGATACGCTCTGCAGCCATAAGCGTATATGCCACTCTAATCTGGGCGAAGATCTGCTGTCCTTTGTCTAATCAGAGCTAGTTCGTACCATCTAAAGTACTGATAAAACTAGTGATTAAGGACTTCATTTGGGGATCAGAAACCATGTATTGCTGATGGACTTATACTATGAAGATATGCTGCCGCGTTCATGATCTCAGGCCACAACTTAGCCGGTAGGTTGGCGCTTGATCTTATCTTGATAAATTTCGTGATCAACTCCTAGCCAGCTCTTTCTGCTAATCCATTCGGCTCATGAGTGTATGGTGGTGGCGTGAGTATAGTGATCCCCTTCTCTTCTGCCCATTCTTCGTAGCGTGATCGTCCTCTCCAGGGACGTGTTGCAGTATCGTTATCCTGTTGGATCTCTACGATATGCAGTTAGTACTTTCTCCAAACTCTGGCTTCAAATCCTTCAATCACTCTCATAATCTCATCCAAAGATTTAGTATAGAGATTGTGATTGAAAAGCTTGCCTGAGTATTCCTCTTTGATGATCAATGCCCATTCTTCATGAAGCCTTCCTGAAGGCATATCGAATAAATCCCATGATATCCGATAAAAAGGTTTTGGCGATCTTTCCCTTGGTCTTCTAGAGATCACTTGGCTGGCGTGTGCTGTAGAGCAATCAGGACACTCTATTCGTTTCGTGCCTTTGATCTGAACGTTTTGTGCTGCTTGAGCGAGAGCTTGAAGCGCTCTTGGCCCAAGGTGTCCTGATCGTTTGTGCCAAAGGTCCTCTGAGTCTGCTCTAGATTGGGGAATTGATGATCTTGCCTCAGCTATCACATTTGTAGGATTTTGAGGATAAGATGAAACCTTGTTGTATTCGATGAAGGTAAGGTTATGAGCACAGTGAAGTTTGGCCATGATCACGTTGTCCTCTAGTGATCCATATCGAAGTGTGCTGTCCAATCCTAGGTACCAGAGGCCTGCCTTCTTGAGTTGAGCTTCAGATACGATGTTAAGATGGAAACCATCAACAACCTTAACGTTTCTGAGCAACAGGTCCTCTGATCTAGGTCCTTTGTTCCCGTTGAGTATTCCTTTAAGCAAGCGATCACCTGTTCCAGATACTAGAAGCGATTGAGTACCTGCTTCTACTGTCTCACAAGTAGATGATTCTTTGAACGTTCCAGGTACAAGCATTCTTCGATCATTGACCAAGTGTATTGCTCCGCCACCATCTAGGATCGTGCTCAAGGCCAGTGGATGAGCGGAGTACGTGATACTGTACACACCGCCATCCTGTATCTGGAGTTGAGTAGGGTCGATCACGGCTGCGGAGATTGCTCCGGGGAATTTGGCCGATTTTGGTCCTTCTGCAGATCATCCGGAAGTTCCGGACAATCCGGAGGGTGTCGTCAATCCTGAGACCTTCCATCCTGAGTCACTGATCATGTTGCGTAGGCTTGCCCAAGCATGACTGTTGTATCTTTCCTTAATCTTCTGCTTATTAAAGTTAGATAGTGCAGTCCTTAGAGCCTTTTCTGATGTTGATCCAGTGATTGCTGTGTATAGCCGATTGCAGGCTATAGGGTCCCAGAAGTGTAATCCGTTAGGCTTGCATGGGCACTTCTTCTTCTTCTTATCTGTATTTCTTCTAGATTGGCCTCTGTAAGTTTCCTGCTGATCTGACGATCCGCTGAACGTTGCGTTGACTAGGGCACCTTTCCCTACGTTTGAGGTTATTGCTTGTTCTTGAAGAAGTAGTGTAAAGATACGGGCAAGATCTCCCATCTTAAGATTAGCCCTGCCAAGGGCTGATTCTATAAGAATATGCTGCCTCATTGATCAGGCCCATTCAGGAGCGATCCTATGAGAAACAGCATTCAGGAAATCTGTAAGAGCAAGATCTCCTTCGATATCCAGGATACCAAATGCCTGTGCTTTTCCATAGAGCACCTGCCACTCATTAAACCATTTGTCTGGTGAAACGCGTCCTGATCGGGATTTTTCCAGGTGAGCGCGATATTGCTGCCTTACAAGGTTCTGAGTATTACTACTCATTGGTGCAAGATCGGCCTTCAAGACTCTGATCAGGGCTTGGAGAGTCGATTGCCGAGAGTTGAGCAATTTAATCGAGGCAGGGGCCATGAGATCGGCTGATACCGTTTTGTTGATCCAGTTCCGGATATTGCTTAGCTTGGCGGCATTGCGTGTCCATTTGGATGTGGCCACCTTGTACTTCCGCACTGCCTCAGGGTGATCTTGGACTGCTTGATCGTAGTACTCCTGCGTCATACGTTGGGTTTGATTGCCCAAGTCGTCCAAATCATCAATCTCTGAGGGAGTACCTTCTTGCAGAGGCTTGGGTGGAAGTTCTGGGTATTCTGGTTCCTGCTCATCGATCGGTGGTACAGTTTCAGCCTCTGGATCAATTTGATCCCAGATTGCTGTATCGCGAGCGTGAAGCTCTAGCTGAGCAAACCAATACGGCCAATCCGATCGGTTATTTAGCAGGATTTGGCCAGAAGCCACAGTGGTGTTTTCGTAATCCATTTTTGAGGATTTTGGAGAAAAGATTGTGGAGAAGATGATCTCGGATCAGATGCACTCAGCTTAGAGTACGCAGGGAATATCAACTGTGTAGTCTTCTTACGCCGGGCTCATAACTGTGGAAGCTGAGTGGTCTCTGATCGTTGATCAAGTGTGAAGAAAGTGATCAAGTTCCTTGTTCTATCTACGGTGCTGAATGAGCAGAATATATACACCAATGCTCATCCAGCTATACCCTAATTGGAGCCCTAATCACGGCTCCAAGCTATACCCGATTCCGCTCACCATGGCGTGATAGATCGCCAGTGTCTGATCGGTCCAATATCCAGATGCGGATCACGTGATATGTACCCTCACCTCGATCCTTGCTGCGACAGAAGGAGAGTAAGGAAAGAGTACAGTTGTTTGCTGCTGTTGCAGCACAGGGTGAGCTACTAGGGGTAGACCTTGGTGTAGTACTGTGTGAGTTGGACAAAGGCTTCAAAAGCCTCTAGATCCCTAATTAGCGCAGCAGTATACGCTAGGCCATTGTTCTAGCTAGATAGTAGTATAGGTGATTAAAGTGGCTATTAGCCAAAGGCTCCTAGGGTCTTGCAGCAGAGCGTAAGGTGCTCTAGCATCTTGTTGCGTCTGCATAAACAGGTAAGTATTGTGTTGTTGTGGCTAAACTTTTAGTAGTACTACGCAAAGTTACTGTGCATAGATTAAATTAAGAGCAGTCTAGCTAGGGTAGCTCTTAGTAGGTCTAATTCACGTAGTCTGCTGTAAAGTAAGTAGCCTAGCTCCTATCTTCTATACTATATAGAGAGGCTTCTTCCTTCTTAGACTACCAGGTCTGCTGTGTGTCGTGCAATGTTTTGCGAGCAATAGATTTAATGCCTGCTAGTATAGGAACAGCAGCCTTTCTAGTAGGGAGTGATAGGTAGTAGGCTTTAAGGTTTGCTAGCCTATCAGCCGCTTTGTTTCCTTCAATACCTAGATGTCCAGGGGCCTATTTGACAGAGACGTTGTGTGTCTCTATAGCACTATAGCACTCCAGGAAGGCCTATTGAGAGGTAGGGGATGCGCTGCCCTTTAGGCACCATATAACTAAGGTGCTGTCTATGCACAGCCAGATTCGGCGAGTGTTAAGGGCTAGTTGTCTTATAGTGTGCTAGAGGCCCCTCTATGCTCCTACTGCTTCCGCGTTAAAGACGTGTGAGGTAGGGTGTAGGCTGGCGGAATGGGTATACTCCAACGTCCTTCGTGGGTACCCCCTAAAACTTTGTCAATAATACATGGATTCTAGCAAAATAGGGCTTAAAAGAAAGAGAAAAACTACCTCTATATTTCTGTAGTAGAGGATTTTATTATAACTATTAAACTACACAAGCTAGAGGCTAGAAAAGGTTAAAAAAGGGGGGGTACCTAGCGAGCATACCTATTAATAGGTATACTTTGCTAGGTAGTGTTAATAACTTAGCTAATACTAGGTAGAATAAGCTAATTCTTTTTTTATTAGAAGGCGCAATACTAGGCGCTTCTATCAAATAATAGATTATGTAAGCGTATCTCTGCTAGTTAAGAAGCTATAAGCCAAAACGTAAAAAAGCATACCCTACCCATCCGCCAGCCTATGCTAGCCTATTAGCCGCTTTGTTTCCTTCAATGCCTAGATGTCTAGAGGCCCATTTAACAGAGACGTCGTGTGTCTCTATAGCACCATGGCACTCTAGGAAGGCCTATTAAGAGGTAGGGGATGCGCTGCCCTTTAGGCACTATATAACTGAGGTGCTCTCTATACACAGCTAGATTCAGCGAGTGTTAAGGGCTAGTTGTCTTATAGTGTGCTAGAGGCCCCTCCATGCTCCTACTGCTTCTACGTTAAAGACGTGTAAGGTAGGGTAGAGTAATCTATGTCTAGTCTGTAGTTGTTTTCTACCCTAATACATTGCAAAGCTATAGGAAACCTACTTTGCTCCTTCCTTTGTGTACTGTTTAGAGCTATCTAAGAAGATAGTAACATCTAATAGTAGGAGCTAAGCCTACTATTCTTTAAACACCTTAGCTACTATCTTTTTATCTATTCTAAGTATTAGGTCTGTTTAGCACATTGGGAAAAGTTTTTCTGTTGTCGAAATAAGGAAATCGTGGCATTGTACTGTGGGCAACAGTAGGACTTATAGGCCTACAATAGTTATTTAATGTGCATTTAATGTCTAGCTAATTTTAAGCTAACAGCTCTAA